>NC_086453.1:69739845-70041845 GCF_028390025.1 Pseudophryne corroboree
GTATTGATGTTGAACTTTATCAAAATCAATTACAATAATAATAATAAACACAGTGCAACATGCAACTAAGTATACAACCATCATCCACATGCCCATTTACTCTAAGCCATATGGAAGCATTTCTGAGGTACTCACTGGGTAACCACATGGCCATTTATGTATTGAGACTGTTAGCACTATCAGGTGGAAAATGACAAATACTACAAACACCAGTTGAACCTGGCATTCAAACCTGTGACCCTGCAATCACCATCTGCACTGTAGGCGGGTTGCCTAACCACTGGGCTATGGAGCCTCCCGACGATTATGTTAAGCAGAGAGACTTTTCTCAAAGTATATTCTGTGTATTTAGTATTGATGTTGAACTTTATCAAAACCAATTACATTAATAATAATAAACACAGTGCAACATGCAACTAAGTATACAACCATCATCCACATGCCCATTTGCTCTAAGCCATATGGAAGCATTTCTAAGATACTCACTGGGTAACCACATGGCCATTTATGTATTGAGACTGTTAGCACTATCAGGTGGAAAATGACAAATACTACAAACACCAGTTGAACCTAGGATTCGAACCTGTGACCCTGCAATCACCATCTGCACTGTAGGCGGGTTGCCTAACCACTGGGCTATGGAGGCTCCCAAAGATTATGCTAAGCAGAGAGACTTTTCTCAAAGTATATTCTGTGTATTTAGTATTGATGTAGAACTTTAACAAAATCAATTAAAATAATAATAATAAACACAGTGCAACATCCAACCATCATCCACACGCACATTTATTCTAAGCCGTATGGAAGCATTTCCAAGGTACTCACTGGGGAACCACATGGCCATTTATGTATTGAGACTGTTAGCACTATCAGGTGGAAAATGACAAATACTACAAACACCAGTTGAACCTGGGATTCGAACCTGTGACCCTACAATCACCATCTGCACTGTAGGTGGGTTGCCTAACCACTGGGCTATGGAGCCTCCCAAAGATTATGCTAAGCAGAGAGACTTTTCTCAAAGTATATTCTGTGTATTTAGTATTGATGTTGAACTTTATCAAAATCAATTACATTAATAATAATAAACACAGTGCAACATGCAACTAAGTATACAACCATCATCCACATGCCCATTTGCTCTAAGCCATATGGAAGCATTTCTAAGATACTCACTGGGTAACCACATGGCCATTTATGTATTGAGACTGTTAGCACTATCAGGTGGAAAATGACAAATACTACAAACACCAGTTGAACCTGGGATTTGAACCTGTGACCCTGCAATCACCATCTGCACTGTAGGCGGGTTGCCTAACCACTGGGCTATGGAGGCTCCCAAAGATTATGCTAAGCAGAGAGACTTTTCTCAAAGTATATTCTGTGTATTTAGTATTGATGTAGAACTTTAACAAAATCAATTAAAATAATAATAATAAACACAGTGCAACATCCAACCATCATCCACACGCACATTTATTCTAAGCCGTATGGAAGCATTTCCAAGGTACTCACTGGGGAACCACATGGCCATTTATGTATTGAGACTGTTAGCACTATCAGGTGGAAAATGACAAATACTACAAACACCAGTTGAACCTGGGATTCGAACCTGTGACCCTGCAATCACCATCTGCACTGTAGGCGGGTTGCCTAACCACTGGGCTATTGAGCCTCCCGAAAATTATGCTAAGCAGAGAGACTTTTCTCAAAGTATATTCTGTGTATTTAGTATTGATGTTGAACTTTATCAAAATCAATTACATTAATAATAATAAACACAGTGCAACATGCAACTAAGTATACAACCATCATCCACATGCCCATTTGCTCTAAGCCATATGGAAGCATTTCTAAGATACTCACTGGGTAACCACATGGCCATTTATGTATTGAGACTGTTAGCACTATCAGGTGGAAAATGACAAATACTACAAACACCAGTTAAACCTGGGATTCGAACCTGTGACCCTGCAATCACCATCTGCACTGTAGGCAGGTTGCCTAACCACTGGGCTATGGAGGCTCCCAAAGATTATGCTAAGCAGAGAGACTTTTCTCAAAGTATATTCTGTGTATTTAGTATTGATGTAGAACTTTAACAAAATCAATTAAAATAATAATAATAAACACAGTGCAACATCCAACCATCATCCACACGCACATTTATTCTAAGCCGTATGGAAGCATTTCCAAGGTACTCACTGGGGAACCACATGGCCATTTATGTATTGAGACTGTTAGCACTATCAGCTGGAAAATGACAAATACTACAAACACCAGTTGAACCTTGGATTCAGAACCTGTGACCCTGCAATCACCATCTGCACTATAGGTGGGTTGCCTAACCACTGGGCTATGGAGCCTCCCGAAGATTATGCTAAGCAGAGAGACTTTTCTCAAAGTATATTCTGTGTATTTAGTATTGATGTTGAACTTTATCAAAATCAATTACAATAATAATAATAAACACAGTGCAACATGCAACTAAGTATACAACCATCATCCACATGCCCATTTGCTCTAAGCCATATGGAAGCATTTCTAAGGTACTTATTGGGTAACCACATGGCCATTTATGTATTGAGACTGTTAGCACTATCAGGTGGAAAATGACAAATACTACAAACACTAGTTGAACCTGGGATTCGAACCTGTGACCCTGCAATCACCATCTGCACTGTAGCCGGGTTGCCTAACCACTGGGCTATGGAGGCTCCCAAAGATTATGCTAAGCAGAGAGACTTTTCTCAAAGTATATTCTGTGTATTTAGTATTGATGTAGAACTTTAACAAAATCAATTAAAATAATAATAATAAACACAGTGCAACATCCAACCATCATCCACACGCACATTTATTCTAAGCAGTATGGAAGCATTTCCAAGGTACTCACTGGGGAACCACATGGCCATTTATGTATTGAGACTGTTAGCACTATCAGGTGGAAAATGACAAATACTACAAACACCAGTTGAACCTGGGATTCGAACCTGTGACCCTGCAATCACCATCTGCACTGTAGGTGGGTTGCCTAACCACTGGGCTATGGAGGCTCCCAAAGATTATGCTAAGCAGAGAGACTTTTCTCAAAGTATATTCTGTGTATTTAGTATTGATGTAGAACTTTAACAAAATCAATTAAAATAATAATAATAAACACAGTGCAACATCCAACCATCATCCACACGCACATTTATTCTAAGCCGTATGGAAGCATTTCCAAGGTACTCACTGGGGAACCACATGGCCATTTATGTATTGAGACTGTTAGCACTATCAGGTGGAAAATGACAAATACTACAAACACCAGTTGAACCTGGGATTCGAACCTGTGACCCTGCAATCACCATCTGCACTGTAGGCGGGTTGCCTAACCACTGGGCTATGGAGCCTCCCGAAGATTTTGCTAAGCAGAGAGACTTTTCTCAAAGTATATTCTGTGTATTTAGTATTGATGTTGAACTTTATCAAAATCAATTACAATAATAATAATAAACACAGTGCAACATGCAACTAAGTATACAACCATCATCCACATGCCCATTTACTCTAAGCCATATGGAAGCATTTCTGAGGTACTCACTGGGTAACCACATGGCCATTTATGTATTGAGACTGTTAGCACTATCAGGTGGAAAATGACAAATACTACAAACACCAGTTGAACCTGGCATTCAAACCTGTGACCCTGCAATCACCATCTGCACTGTAGGCGGGTTGCCTAACCACTGGGCTATGGAGCCTCCCGACGATTATGTTAAGCAGAGAGACTTTTCTCAAAGTATATTCTGTGTATTTAGTATTGATGTTGAACTTTATCAAAACCAATTACATTAATAATAATAAACACAGTGCAACATGCAACTAAGTATACAACCATCATCCACATGCCCATTTGCTCTAAGCCATATGGAAGCATTTCTAAGATACTCACTGGGTAACCACATGGCCATTTATGTATTGAGACTGTTAGCACTATCAGGTGGAAAATGACAAATACTACAAACACCAGTTGAACCTAGGATTCGAACCTGTGACCCTGCAATCACCATCTGCACTGTAGGCGGGTTGCCTAACCACTGGGCTATGGAGGCTCCCAAAGATTATGCTAAGCAGAGAGACTTTTCTCAAAGTATATTCTGTGTATTTAGTATTGATGTAGAACTTTAACAAAATCAATTAAAATAATAATAATAAACACAGTGCAACATCCAACCATCATCCACACGCACATTTATTCTAAGCCGTATGGAAGCATTTCCAAGGTACTCACTGGGGAACCACATGGCCATTTATGTATTGAGACTGTTAGCACTATCAGGTGGAAAATGACAAATACTACAAACACCAGTTGAACCTGGGATTCGAACCTGTGACCCTACAATCACCATCTGCACTGTAGGTGGGTTGCCTAACCACTGGGCTATGGAGCCTCCCAAAGATTATGCTAAGCAGAGAGACTTTTCTCAAAGTATATTCTGTGTATTTAGTATTGATGTTGAACTTTATCAAAATCAATTACATTAATAATAATAAACACAGTGCAACATGCAACTAAGTATACAACCATCATCCACATGCCCATTTGCTCTAAGCCATATGGAAGCATTTCTAAGATACTCACTGGGTAACCACATGGCCATTTATGTATTGAGACTGTTAGCACTATCAGGTGGAAAATGACAAATACTACAAACACCAGTTGAACCTGGGATTTGAACCTGTGACCCTGCAATCACCATCTGCACTGTAGGCGGGTTGCCTAACCACTGGGCTATGGAGGCTCCCAAAGATTATGCTAAGCAGAGAGACTTTTCTCAAAGTATATTCTGTGTATTTAGTATTGATGTAGAACTTTAACAAAATCAATTAAAATAATAATAATAAACACAGTGCAACATCCAACCATCATCCACACGCACATTTATTCTAAGCCGTATGGAAGCATTTCCAAGGTACTCACTGGGGAACCACATGGCCATTTATGTATTGAGACTGTTAGCACTATCAGGTGGAAAATGACAAATACTACAAACACCAGTTGAACCTGGGATTCGAACCTGTGACCCTGCAATCACCATCTGCACTGTAGGCGGGTTGCCTAACCACTGGGCTATTGAGCCTCCCGAAAATTATGCTAAGCAGAGAGACTTTTCTCAAAGTATATTCTGTGTATTTAGTATTGATGTTGAACTTTATCAAAATCAATTACATTAATAATAATAAACACAGTGCAACATGCAACTAAGTATACAACCATCATCCACATGCCCATTTGCTCTAAGCCATATGGAAGCATTTCTAAGATACTCACTGGGTAACCACATGGCCATTTATGTATTGAGACTGTTAGCACTATCAGGTGGAAAATGACAAATACTACAAACACCAGTTAAACCTGGGATTCGAACCTGTGACCCTGCAATCACCATCTGCACTGTAGGCAGGTTGCCTAACCACTGGGCTATGGAGGCTCCCAAAGATTATGCTAAGCAGAGAGACTTTTCTCAAAGTATATTCTGTGTATTTAGTATTGATGTAGAACTTTAACAAAATCAATTAAAATAATAATAATAAACACAGTGCAACATCCAACCATCATCCACACGCACATTTATTCTAAGCCGTATGGAAGCATTTCCAAGGTACTCACTGGGGAACCACATGGCCATTTATGTATTGAGACTGTTAGCACTATCAGCTGGAAAATGACAAATACTACAAACACCAGTTGAACCTTGGATTCAGAACCTGTGACCCTGCAATCACCATCTGCACTATAGGTGGGTTGCCTAACCACTGGGCTATGGAGCCTCCCGAAGATTATGCTAAGCAGAGAGACTTTTCTCAAAGTATATTCTGTGTATTTAGTATTGATGTTGAACTTTATCAAAATCAATTACAATAATAATAATAAACACAGTGCAACATGCAACTAAGTATACAACCATCATCCACATGCCCATTTGCTCTAAGCCATATGGAAGCATTTCTAAGGTACTTATTGGGTAACCACATGGCCATTTATGTATTGAGACTGTTAGCACTATCAGGTGGAAAATGACAAATACTACAAACACTAGTTGAACCTGGGATTCGAACCTGTGACCCTGCAATCACCATCTGCACTGTAGCCGGGTTGCCTAACCACTGGGCTATGGAGGCTCCCAAAGATTATGCTAAGCAGAGAGACTTTTCTCAAAGTATATTCTGTGTATTTAGTATTGATGTAGAACTTTAACAAAATCAATTAAAATAATAATAATAAACACAGTGCAACATCCAACCATCATCCACACGCACATTTATTCTAAGCAGTATGGAAGCATTTCCAAGGTACTCACTGGGGAACCACATGGCCATTTATGTATTGAGACTGTTAGCACTATCAGGTGGAAAATGACAAATACTACAAACACCAGTTGAACCTGGGATTCGAACCTGTGACCCTGCAATCACCATCTGCACTGTAGGTGGGTTGCCTAACCACTGGGCTATGGAGGCTCCCAAAGATTATGCTAAGCAGAGAGACTTTTCTCAAAGTATATTCTGTGTATTTAGTATTGATGTAGAACTTTAACAAAATCAATTAAAATAATAATAATAAACACAGTGCAACATCCAACCATCATCCACACGCACATTTATTCTAAGCCGTATGGAAGCATTTCCAAGGTACTCACTGGGGAACCACATGGCCATTTATGTATTGAGACTGTTAGCACTATCAGGTGGAAAATGACAAATACTACAAACACCAGTTGAACCTGGGATTCGAACCTGTGACCCTGCAATCACCATCTGCACTGTAGGCGGGTTGCCTAACCACTGGGCTATGGAGCCTCCCAATGATTATGTTAAGCAGAGAGACTTTTCTCAAAGTATATTCTGTGTATTTAGTATTGATGTAGAACTTTAACAAAATCAATTAAAATAATAATAATAAACACAGTGCAACATCCAACCATCATCCACACGCACATTTATTCTAAGCCGTATGGAAGCATTTCCAAGGTACTCACTGGGGAACCACATGGCCATTTATGTATTGAGACTGTTAGCACTATCAGGTGGAAAATGACAAATACTACAAACACCAGTTGAACCTGGGATTCGAACCTGTGACCCTGCAATCACCATCTGCACTGTAGGCGGGTTGCCTAACCACTGGGCTATGGAGGCTCCCGAAGATTATGCTAAGCAGAGAGACTTTTCTCAAAGTATATTCTGTGTATTTAGTATTGATGTAGAACTTTAACAAAATCAATAAAAATAATAATAATAAACACAGTGCAACATCCAACCATCATCCACACGCACATTTATTCTAAGCCGTATGGAAGCATTTCCAAGGTACTCACTGGGGAACCACATGGCCATTTATGTATTGAGACTGTTAGCACTATCAGGTGGAAAATGACAAATACTATAAACACCAGTTGAACCTGGGATTCGAACCTGTGACCCTGCAATCACCATCTGCACTGTAGGCGGGTTGCTTAACCACTGGGCTATGGAGCCTCCCGAAGATTATGCTAAGCAGAGAGACTTTTCTCAAAGTATATTCTGTGTATTTAGTATTAATGTTGAACTTTATCAAAATCAATTACATTAATAATAATAAACACAGTGCAACATGCAACTAAGTATACAACTATCATCCACATGCCCATTTGCTCTAAGCCATATGGAAGCATTTCTAAGATACTCACTGGGTAACCACATGGCCATTTATGTATTGAGACTGTTAGCACTATCAGGTGGAAAATGACAAATACTACAAACACCAGTTGAACCTGGGATTCGAACCTGTGACCCTGCAATCACCATCTGCACTGTAGGCGGGTTGCCTAACCACTGGGCTATGGAGGCTCCCAAAGATTATGCTAAGCAGAGAGACTTTTCTCAAAGTATATTCTGTGTATTTAGTATTGATGTAGAACTTTAACAAAATCAATTAAAATAATAATAATAAACACAGTGCAACATCCAACCATCATCCACACGCACATTTATTCTAAGCCGTATGGAAGCATTTCCAAGGTACTCACTGGGGAACCACATGGCCATTTATGTATTGAGACTGTTAGCACTATCAGGTGGAAAATGACAAATACTACAAACACCAGTTGAACCTGGAATTTGAACCTGTGACCCTACAATCACCATCTGCACTGTAGGCGGGTTGCCTAACCACTGGGCTATGGAGGATCCCAAAGATTATGCTAAGCAGAGAGACTTTTCTCAAAGTATATTCTGTGTATTTAGTATTGATGTAGATTTTTAAACAAAATCAATTAAAATAATAATAATAAACACAGTGCAACATCCAATCATCATCCACACGCACATTTATTCTAAGCCGTATGGAAGCATTTCCAAGGTACTCACTGGGGAACCACATGGCCATTTATGTATTGAGACTGTTAGCACTACCAGGTGGAAAATGACAAATACTACAAACACCAGTTGAACCTGGGATTCGAACCTGTGACCCTGCAATCACCATCTGCACTGTAGGCGGGTTGCCTAACCACTGGGCTATGGAGCCTCCCGAAGATTATGCTAAGCAGAGAGACTTTTCTCAAAGTATATTCTGTGTATTTAGTATTGATGTTGAACTTTATCAAAATCAATTACAATAATAATAAGAAACACAGTGCAACATGCAACTAAGTATACAACCATCATCCACATGCCAATTTACTCTAAGCCATATGGAAGCATTTCTAAGGTACTCACTGGGTAACCACATGGCCATTTATTTATTGAGACTGTTAGCACTATCAGGTGGAAAATGACAAATACTACAAACACCAGTTGAACCTGGGATTCGAACCTGTGACTCTGCAATCACCATCTGCACTGTAGGCGGGTTGCTTAACCACTGGACTATGGAGGCTCCCAAAGATTATGCTAAGCAGAGAGACTTTTCTCAAAGTATATTCTGTGTATTTAGTATTGATGTAGAACTTTAACACAATCAATTAAAATAATAATAATAAACACAGAGCAACATCCAACCATCATCCACACGCACATTTATTCTAAGCCGTATGGAAGCATTTCCAAGGTACTCACTGGGGAACCACATGGCCATTTATGTATTGAGACTGTTAGCACTATCAGGTGGAAAATGACAAATACTACAAACACCAGTTGAACCTGGGATTCGAACCTGTGACCCTGCAATCACCATCTGCACTGTAGGCGGGTTGCCTAACCACTGGGCTATGGAGGCTCCCAAAGATTATGCTAAGCAGAGAGACTTTTCTCAAAGTATATTCTGTGTATTTAGTATTGATGTAGAACTTTAACAAAATCAATTAAAATAATAATAATAAACAGTGCAACATCCAACCATCATCCACACGCACATTTATTCTAAGCCGTATGGAAGCATTTCCAAGGTACTCACTGGGGAACCACATGGCCATTTATGTATTGAGACTGTTAGCACTATCAGGTGGAAAATGACAAATACTACAAACACCAGTTGAACCTGGGATTCGAACCTGTGACCCTGCAATCACCATCTGCACTGTAGGCGGGTTGCCTAACCACTGGGCTATGGAGCCTCCCGAAGATTATGCTAAGCTGAGAGACTTTTCTCAAAGTATATTCTGTGTATTTAGTATTGATGTTGAACTTTATCAAAATCAATTACAATAATAATAATAAACACAGTGCAACATGCAACTAAGTATACAACCATCATCCACATGCCCATTTACTCTAAGCCATATGGAAGCATTTCTGAGGTACTCACTGGGTAACCACATGGCCATTTATGTATTGAGACTGTTAGCACTATCAGGTGGAAAATGACAAATACTACAAACACCAGTTGAACCTGGCATTCAAACCTGTGACCCTGCAATCACCATCTGCACTGTAGGCGGGTTGCCTAACCACTGGGCTATGGAGCCTCCCGACGATTATGCTAAGCAGAGAGACTTTTCTCAAAGTATATTCTGTGTATTTAGTATTGATGTTGAACTTTATCAAAATCAATTACATTAATAATAATAAACACAGTGCAACATGCAACTAAGTATACAACCATCATCCACATGCCCATTTGCTCTAAGCCATATGGAAGCATTTCTAAGATACTCACTGGGTAACCACATGGCCATTTATGTATTGAGACTGTTAGCACTATCAGGTGGAAAATGACAAATACTACAAACACCAGTTGAACCTAGGATTCGAACCTGTGACCCTGCAATCACCATCTGCACTGTAGGCGGGTTGCCTAACCACTGGGCTATGGAGGCTCCCAAAGATTATGCTAAGCAGAGAGACTTTTCTCAAAGTATATTCTGTGTATTTAGTATTGATGTAGAACTTTAACAAAATCAATTAAAATAATAATAATAAACACAGTGCAACATCCAACCATCATCCACACGCACATTTATTCTAAGCCGTATGGAAGCATTTCCAAGGTACTCACTGGGGAACCACATGGCCATTTATGTATTGAGACTGTTAGCACTATCAGGTGGAAAATGACAAATACTACAAACACCAGTTGAACCTGGGATTTGAACCTGTGACCCTGCAATCACCATCTGCACTGTAGGCGGGTTGCCTAACCACTGGGCTATTGAGCCTCCCGAAGATTATGCTAAGCAGAGAGACTTTTCTCAAAGTATATTCTGTGTATTTAGTATTGATGTTGAACTTTATCAAAATCAATTACATTAATAATAATAAACACAGTGCAACATGCAACTAAGTATACAACCATCATCCACATGCCCATTTGCTCTAAGCCATATGGAAGCATTTCTAAGATACTCACTGGGTAACCACATGGCCATTTATGTATTGAGACTGTTAGCACTATCAGGTGGAAAATGACAAATACTACAAACACCAGTTGAACCTGGGATTTGAACCTGTGACCCTGCAATCACCATCTGCACTGTAGGCAGGTTGCCTAACCACTGGGCTATGGAGGCTCCCAAAGATTATGCTAAGCAGAGAGACTTTTCTCAAAGTATATTCTGTGTATTTAGTATTGATGTAGAACTTTAACAAAATCAATTAAAATAATAATAATAAACACAGTGCAACATCCAACCATCATCCACACGCACATTTATTCTAAGCCGTATGGAAGCATTTCCAAGGTACTCACTGGGGAACCACATGGCCATTTATGTATTGAGACTGTTAGCACTATCAGGTGGAAAATGACAAATACTACAAACACCAGTTGAACCTGGGATTCGAACCTGTGACCCTGCAATCACCATCTGCACTGTAGGCGGGTTGCCTAACCACTGGGCTATGGAGCCTCCCGAAGATTATGCTAAGCAGAGAGACTTTTCTCAAAGTATATTCTGTGTATTTAGTATTGATGTTGAACTTTATCAAAATCAATTACATTAATAATAATAAACACAGTGCAACATGCAACTAAGTATACAACCATCATCCACACGCACATTTATTCTAAGCCGTATGGAAGCATTTCCAAGGTACTCACTGGGGAACCACATGGCCATTTATTTATTGAGACTGTTAGCACTATCAGGTGGAAAATGACAAATACTACAAACACCAGTTGAACCTGGGATTTGAACCTGTGACCCTGCAATCACCATCTGCACTGTAGGCGGGTTGCCTAACCACTGGGCTATGGAGCCTCCCGAAGATTATGCTAAGCAGAGAGACTTTTCTCAAAGTATATTCTGTGTATTTGGTATTGATGTTGAACTTTATAAAAATCAATTACAATAATAATAATAAACACAGTGCAACATGCAACTAAGTATACAACCATCATCCACATGCCCATTTGCTCTAAGCCATATGGAAGCATTTCTAAGATACTCACTGGGTAACCACATGGCCATTTATGTATTGAGACTGTTAGCACTATCAGGTGGAAAATGACAAATACTACAAACACCAGTTGAACCTGGGATTCGAACCTGTGACCCTGCAATCACCATCTGCACTGTAGGCAGGTTGCCTAACCACTGGGCTATGGAGGCTCCCAAAGATTATGCTAAGCAGAGAGACTTTTCTCAAAGTATATTCTGTGTATTTAGTATTGATGTAGAACTTTAACAAAATCAATTAAAATAATAATAATAAACACAGTGCAACATCCAACCATCATCCACACGCACATTTATTCTAAGTCGTATGGAAGCATTTCCAAGGTACTCACTGGGGAACCACATGGCCATTTATGTATTGAGACTGTTAGCACTATCAGGTGGAAAATGACAAATACTACAAACACTAGTTGAACCTGGGATTCGAACCTGTGACCCTGCAATCACCATCTGCACTGTAGGCGGGTTGCCTAACCACTGGGCTATGGAGGCTCCCAAAGATTACGCTAAGCAGAGAGACTTTTCTCAAAGTATATTCTGTGTATTTAGTATTGATGTAGAACTTTAACAAAATCAATTAAAATAATAATAATAAACACAGTGCAACATCCAACCATCATCCACACGCACATTTATTCTAAGCAGTATGGAAGCATTTCCAAGGTACTCACTGGGGAACCACATGGCCATTTATGTATTGAGACTGTTAGCACTATCAGGTGGAAAATGACAAATACTACAAACACCAGTTGAACCTGGGATTCGAACCTGTGACCCTGCAATCACCATCTGCACTGTAGGCGGGTTGCCTAACCACTGGGCTATGGAGGCTCCCAAAGATTATGCTAAGCAGAGAGACTTTTCTCAAAGTATATTCTGTGTATTTAGTATTGATGTAGAACTTTAACAAAATCAATTAAAATAATAATAATAAACACAGTGCAACATCCAACCATCATCCACACGCACATTTATTCTAAGCCGTATGGAAGCATTTCCAAGGTACTCACTGGGGAACCACATGGCCATTTATGTATTGAGACTGTTAGCACTATCAGCTGGAAAATGACAAATACTACAAACACCAGTTGAACCTGGGATTCGAACCTGTGACCCTGCAATCACCATCTGCACTGTAGGCGGGTTGCCTAACCACTGGGCTATGGAGCCTCCCGAAGATTATGCTAAGCAGAGAGACTTTTCTCAAAGTATATTCTGTGTATTTAGTATTGATGTTGAACTTTATCAAAATCAATTACATTAATAATAATAAACACAGTGCAACATGCAACTAAGTATACAACTATCATCCACATGCCCATTTGCTCTAAGCCATATGGAAGCATTTCTAAGATACTCACTGGGTAACCACATGGCCATTTATGTATTGAGACTGTTAGCACTATCAGGTGGAAAATGACAAATACTACAAACACCAGTTGAACCTGGGATTCGAACCTGTGACCCTGCAATCACCATCTGCACTGTAGGCGGGTTGCCTAACCACTGGGCTATGGAGGCTCCCAAAGATTATGCTAAGCAGAGAGACTTTTCTCAAAGTATATTCTGTGTATTTAGTATTGATGTAGAACTTTAACAAAATCAATTAAAATAATAATAATAAACACAGTGCAACATCCAACCATCATCCACACGCACATTTATTCTAAGCCGTATGGAAGCATTTCCAAGGTACTCACTGGGGAACCACATGGCCATTTATGTATTGAGACTGTTAGCACTATCAGGTGGAAAATGACAAATACTACAAACACTAGTTGAACCTGGGATTCGAACCTGTGACCCTGCAATCACCATCTGCACTGTAGGCGGGTTGCCTAACCACTGGGCTATGGAGGCTCCCAAAGATTACGCTAAGCAGAGAGACTTTTCTCAAAGTATATTCTGTGTATTTAGTATTGATGTAGAACTTTAACAAAATCAATTAAAATAATAATAATAAACACAGTGCAACATCCAACCATCATCCACACGCACATTTATTCTAAGCCGTATGGAAGCATTTCCAAGGTACTCACTGGGGAACCACATGGCCATTTATGTATTGAGACTGTTAGCACTATCAGGTGGAAAATGACAAATACTATAAACACCAGTTGAACCTGGGATTCGAACCTGTGACCCTGCAATCACCATCTGCACTGTAGGCGGGTTGCTTAACCACTGGGCTATGGAGCCTCCCGAAGATTATGCTAAGCAGAGAGACTTTTCTCAAAGTATATTCTGTGTATTTGGTATTGATGTTGAACTTTATAAAAATCAATTACAATAATAATAATAAACACAGTGCAACATGCAACTAAGTATACAACCATCATCCACATGCCCATTTGCTCTAAGCCATATGGAAGCATTTCTAAGATACTCACTGGGTAACCACATGGCCATTTATGTATTGAGACTGTTAGCACTATCAGGTGGAAAATGACAAATACTACAAACACCAGTTGAACCTGGGATTCGAACCTGTGACCCTGCAATCACCATCTGCACTGTAGGCAGGTTGCCTAACCACTGGGCTATGGAGGCTCCCAAAGATTATGCTAAGCAGAGAGACTTTTCTCAAAGTATATTCTGTGTATTTAGTATTGATGTAGAACTTTAACAAAATCAATTAAAATAATAATAATAAACACAGTGCAACATCCAACCATCATCCACACGCACATTTATTCTAAGTCGTATGGAAGCATTTCCAAGGTACTCACTGGGGAACCACATGGCCATTTATGTATTGAGACTGTTAGCACTATCAGGTGGAAAATGACAAATACTACAAACACTAGTTGAACCTGGGATTCGAACCTGTGACCCTGCAATCACCATCTGCACTGTAGGCGGGTTGCCTAACCACTGGGCTATGGAGGCTCCCAAAGATTACGCTAAGCAGAGAGACTTTTCTCAAAGTATATTCTGTGTATTTAGTATTGATGTAGAACTTTAACAAAATCAATTAAAATAATAATAATAAACACAGTGCAACATCCAACCATCATCCACACGCACATTTATTCTAAGCAGTATGGAAGCATTTCCAAGGTACTCACTGGGGAACCACATGGCCATTTATGTATTGAGACTGTTAGCACTATCAGGTGGAAAATGACAAATACTACAAACACCAGTTGAACCTGGGATTCGAACCTGTGACCCTGCAATCACCTTCTGCACTGTAGGCGGGTTGCCTAACCACTGGGCTATGGAGGCTCCCAAAGATTATGCTAAGCAGAGAGACTTTTCTCAAAGTATATTCTGTGTATTTAGTATTGATGTAGAACTTTAACAAAATCAATTAAAATAATAATAATAAACACAGTGCAACATCCAACCATCATCCACACGCACATTTATTCTAAGCCGTATGGAAGCATTTCCAAGGTACTCACTGGGGAACCACATGGCCATTTATGTATTGAGACTGTTAGCACTATCAGCTGGAAAATGACAAATACTACAAACACCAGTTGAACCTGGGATTCGAACCTGTGACCCTGCAATCACCATCTGCACTGTAGGCGGGTTGCCTAACCACTGGGCTATGGAGCCTCCCGAAGATTATGCTAAGCAGAGAGACTTTTCTCAAAGTATATTCTGTGTATTTAGTATTGATGTTGAACTTTATCAAAATCAATTACATTAATAATAATAAACACAGTGCAACATGCAACTAAGTATACAACCATCATCCACATGCCCATTTGCTCTAAGCCATATGGAAGCATTTCTAAGATACTCACTGGGTAACCACATGGCCATTTATGTATTGAGACTGTTAGCACTATCAGGTGGAAAATGACAAATACTACAAACACCAGTTGAACCTGGGATTCGAACCTGTGACCCTGCAATCACCATCTGCACTGTAGGCGGGTTGCCTAACCACTGGGCTATGGAGGCTCCCAAAGATTATGCTAAGCAGAGAGACTTTTCTCAAAGTATATTCTGTGTATTTAGTATTGATGTAGAACTTTAACAAAATCAATTAAAATAATAATAATAAACACAGTGCAACATCCAACCATCATCCACATGCACATTTATTCTAAGCCGTATGGAAGCATTTCCAAGGTACTCACTGGGGAACCACATGGCCATTTATGTATTGAGACTGTTAGCACTATCAGGTGGAAAATGACAAATACTATAAACACCAGTTGAACCTGGGATTCGAACCTGTGACCCTGCAATCACCATCTGCACTGTAGGCGGGTTGCCTAACCACTGGGCTATGGAGCCTCCCGAAGATTATGCTAAGCAGAGAGACTTTTCTCAAAGTATATTCTGTGTATTTAGTATTGATGTTGAACTTTATCAAAATCAATTACATTAATAATAATAAACACAGTGCAACATGCAACTAAGTATACAACTATCATCCACATGCCCATTTGCTCTAAGCCATATGGAAGCATTTCTAAGATACTCACTGGGTAACCACATGGCCATTTATGTATTGAGACTGTTAGCACTATCAGGTGGAAAATGACAAATACTACAAACACCAGTTGAACCTGGGATTCGAACCTGTGACCCTGCAATCACCATCTGCACTGTAGGCGGGTTGCCTAACCACTGGGCTATGGAGGCTCCCAAAGATTATGCTAAGCAGAGAGACTTTTCTCAAAGTATATTCTGTGTATTTAGTATTGATGTAGAACTTTAACAAAATCAATTAAAATAATAATAATAAACACAGTGCAACATCCAACCATCATCCACACGCACATTTATTCTAAGCCGTATGGAAGCATTTCCAAGGTACTCACTGGGGAACCACATGGCCATTTATGTATTGAGACTGTTAGCACTATCAGGTGGAAAATGACAAATACTACAAACACTAGTTGAACCTGGGATTCGAACCTGTGACCCTGCAATCACCATCTGCACTGTAGGCGGGTTGCCTAACCACTGGGCTATGGAGGCTCCCAAAGATTACGCTAAGCAGAGAGACTTTTCTCAAAGTATATTCTGTGTATTTAGTATTGATGTAGAACTTTAACAAAATCAATTAAAATAATAATAATAAACACAGTGCAACATCCAACCATCATCCACACGCACATTTATTCTAAGCCGTATGGAAGCATTTCCAAGGTACTCACTGGGGAACCACATGGCCATTTATGTATTGAGACTGTTAGCACTATCAGGTGGAAAATGACAAATACTATAAACACCAGTTGAACCTGGGATTCGAACCTGTGACCCTGCAATCACCATCTGCACTGTAGGCGGGTTGCTTAACCACTGGGCTATGGAGCCTCCCGAAGATTATGCTAAGCAGAGAGACTTTTCTCAAAGTATATTCTGTGTATTTAGTATTGATGTTGAACTTTATCAAAATCAATTACATTAATAATAATAAACACAGTGCAACATGCAACTAAGTATACAACTATCATCCACATGCCCATTTGCTCTAAGCCATATGGAAGCATTTCTAAGATACTCACTGGGTAACCACATGGCCATTTATGTATTGAGACTGTTAGCACTATCAGGTGGAAAATGACAAATACTACAAACACCAGTTGAACCTGGGATTCGAACCTGTGACCCTGCAATCACCATCTGCACTGTAGGCGGGTTGCCTAACCACTGGGCTATGGAGGCTCCCAAAGATTATGCTAAGCAGAGAGACTTTTCTCAAAGTATATTCTGTGTATTTAGTATTGATGTAGAACTTTAACAAAATCAATTAAAATAATAATAATAAACACAGTGCAACATCCAACCATCATCCACACGCACATTTATTCTAAGCCGTATGGAAGCATTTCCAAGGTACTCACTGGGGAACCACATGGCCATTTATGTATTGAGACTGTTAGCACTATCAGGTGGAAAATGACAAATACTACAAACACCAGTTGAACCTGGGATTCGAACCTGTAACCCTGCAATCACCATCTGCACTGTAGGCGGGTTGCCTAACCACTGGGCTATGGAGGCTCCCAAAGATTACGCTAAGCAGAGAGACTTTTCTCAAAGTATATTCTGTGTATTTAGTATTGATGTAGAACTTTAACAAAATCAATTAAAATAATAATAATAAACACAGTGCAACATCCAACCATCATCCACACGCACATTTATTCTAAGCCGTATGGAAGCATTTCCAAGGTACTCACTGGGGAACCACATGGCCATTTATGTATTGAGACTGTTAGCACTATCAGGTGGAAAATGACAAATACTATAGACACCAGTTGAACCTGGGATTCGAACCTGTGACCCTGCAATCACCATCTGCACTGTAGGCGGGTTGCTTAACCACTGGGCTATGGAGCCTCCCGAAGATTATGCTAAGCAGAGAGACTTTTCTCAAAGTATATTCTGTGTATTTAGTATTGATGTTGAACTTTATCAAAATCAATTACATTAATAATAATAAACACAGTGCAACATGCAACTAAGTATACAACTATCATCCACATGCCCATTTGCTCTAAGCCATATGGAAGCATTTCTAAGATACTCACTGGGTAACCACATGGCCATTTATGTATTGAGACTGTTAGCACTATCAGGTGGAAAATGACAAATACTACAAACACCAGTTGAACCTGGGATTCGAACCTGTGACCCTGCAATCACCATCTGCACTGTAGGCGGGTTGCCTAACCACTGGGCTATGGAGGCTCCCAAAGATTATGCTAAGCAGAGAGACTTTTCTCAAAGTATATTCTGTGTATTTAGTATTGATGTAGAACTTTAACAAAATCAATTAAAATAATAATAATAAACACAGTGCAACATCCAACCATCATCCACACGCACATTTATTCTAAGCCGTATGGAAGCATTTCCAAGGTACTCACTGGGGAACCACATGGCCATTTATGTATTGAGACTGTTAGCACTATCAGGTGGAAAATGACAAATACTACAAACACCAGTTGAACCTGGGATTCGAACCTGTGACCCTGCAATCACCATCTGCACTGTAGGCGGGTTGCCTAACCACTGGGCTATGGAGCCTCCCGAAGATTATGCTAAGCAGAGAGACTTTTCTCAAAGTATATTCTGTGTATTTAGTATTGATGTTGAACTTTATCAAAATCAATTACATTAATAATAATAAACACAGTGCAACATGCAACTAAGTATACAACCATCATCCACATGCCCATTTGCTCTAAGCCATATGGAAGCATTTCTAAGATACTCACTGGGTAACCACATGGCCATTTATGTATTGAGACTGTTAGCACTATCAGGTGGAAAATAACAAATACTACAAACACCAGTTGAACCTGGCATTCGAACCTGTGACCCTGCAATCACCATCTGCACTGTAGGTGGGTTGCCTAACCACTGGGCTATGGAGGCTCCCAAAGATTATGCTAAGCAGAGAGACTTTTCTCAAAGTATATTCTGTGTATTTAGTATTGATGTAGAACTTTAACAAAATCAATTAAAATAATAATAATAAACACAGTGCAACATCCAACCATCATCCACACGCACATTTATTCTAAGCCGTATGGAAGCATTTCCAAGGTACTCACTGGGGAACCACATGGCCATTTATGTATTGAGACTGTTAGCACTATCAGGTGGAAAATGACAAATACTACAAACACCAGTTGAACCTGGGATTTGAACCTGTGACCCGGAAATCACCATTTGCACTGTAGGCGGGTTGCCTAACCACTGGGCTATGGAGCCTCCCAAAGATTATGCTAAGCAGAGAGACTTTTCTCAAAGTATATTCTGTGTATTTAGTATTGATGTTGAACTTTATCAAAATCAATTACATTAATAATAATAAACACAGTGCAACATGCAACCATCATCCACATGCCCATTTGCTCTAAGCCATATGGAAGCATTTCTAAGATACTCACTGGGTAACCACATGGCCATTTATGTATTGAGACTGTTAGCACTATCAGGTGGAAAATGACAAATACTACAAACACCAGTTGAACCTGGGATTTGAACCTGTGACCCTGCAATCACCATCTGCACTGTAGGCGGGTTGCCTAACCACTGGGCTATGGAGCCTCCCGAAGATTATGCTAAGCAGAGAGACTTTTCTCAAAGTATATTCTGTGTATTTAGTATTGATATTGAACTTTATCAAAATCAATTACATTAATAATAATAAACACAGTGCAACATGCAACTAAGTATACAACCATCATCCACATGCCCATTTGCTCTAAGCCATATGGAAGCATTTCTAAGATACTCACTGGGTAACCACATGGCCATTTATGTATTGAGACTGTTAGCACTATCAGGTGGAAAATGACAAATACTACAAACACCAGTTGAACCTGGGATTCGAACCTGTGACCCTGCAATCACCATCTGCACTGTAGGCGGGTTGCCTAACCACTGGGCTATGGAGGCTCCCAAAGATCATGCTAAGCAGAGAGACTTTTCTCAAAGTATATTCTGTGTATTTAGTATTGATGTAGAACTTTAACAAAATCAATTAAAATAATAATAATAAACACAGTGCAACATCCAACCATCATCCACACGCACATTTATTCTAAGCCGTATGGAAGCATTTCCAAGGTACTCACTGGGGAACCACATGGCCATTTATGTATTGAGACTGTTAGCACTATCAGGTGGAAAATGACAAATACTACAAACACCAGTTGAACCTGGGATTCGAACCTGTGACCCTGCAATCACCATCTGCACTGTAGGCGGGTTGCCTAACCACTGGGCTATGGAGGCTCCCAAAGATTACGCTAAGCAGAGAGACTTTTCTCAAAGTATATTCTGTGTATTTAGTATTGATGTAGAACTTTAACAAAATCAATTAAAATAATAATAATAAACACAGTGCAACATCCAACCATCATCCACACGCACATTTATTCTAAGCCGTATGGAAGCATTTCCAAGGTACTCACTGGGGAACCACATGGCCATTTATGTATTGAGACTGTTAGCACTATCAGGTGGAAAATGACAAATACTATAAACACCAGTTGAACCTGGGATTCGAACCTGTGACCCTGCAATCACCATCTGCACTGTAGGCGGGTTGCTTAACCACTGGGCTATGGAGCCTCCCGAAGATTATGCTAAGCAGAGAGACTTTTCTCAAAGTATATTCTGTGTATTTAGTATTGATGTTGAACTTTATCAAAATCAATTACATTAATAATAATAAACACAGTGCAACATGCAACTAAGTATACAACTATCATCCACATGCCCATTTGCTCTAAGCCATATGGAAGCATTTCTAAGATACTCACTGGGTAACCACATGGCCATTTATGTATTGAGACTGTTAGCACTATCAGGTGGAAAATGACAAATACTACAAACACCAGTTGAACCTGGGATTCGAACCTGTGACCCTGCAATCACCATCTGCACTGTAGGCGGGTTGCCTAACCACTGGGCTATGGAGGCTCCCAAAGATTATGCTAAGCAGAGAGACTTTTCTCAAAGTATATTCTGTGTATTTAGTATTGATGTAGAACTTTAACAAAATCAATTAAAATAATAATAATAAACACAGTGCAACATCCAACCATCATCCACACGCACATTTATTCTAAGCCGTATGGAAGCATTTCCAAGGTACTCACTGGGGAACCACATGGCCATTTATGTATTGAGACTGTTAGCACTATCAGGTGGAAAATGACAAATACTACAAACACCAGTTGAACCTGGGATTCGAACCTGTGACCCTGCAATCACCATCTGCACTGTAGGCGGGTTGCCTAACCACTGGGCTATGGAGCCTCCCGAAGATTATGCTAAGCAGAGAGACTTTTCTCAAAGTATATTCTGTGTATTTAGTATTGATGTTGAACTTTATCAAAATCAATTACATTAATAATAATAAACACAGTGCAACATGCAACTAAGTATACAACCATCATCCACATGCCCATTTGCTCTAAGCCATATGGAAGCATTTCTAAGATACTCACTGGGTAACCACATGGCCATTTATGTATTGAGACTGTTAGCACTATCAGGTGGAAAATAACAAATACTACAAACACCAGTTGAACCTGGCATTCGAACCTGTGACCCTGCAATCACCATCTGCACTGTAGGTGGGTTGCCTAACCACTGGGCTATGGAGGCTCCCAAAGATTATGCTAAGCAGAGAGACTTTTCTCAAAGTATATTCTGTGTATTTAGTATTGATGTAGAACTTTAACAAAATCACTTAAAATAATAATAATAAACACAGTGCAACATCCAACCATCATCCACACGCACATTTATTCTAAGCCGTATGGAAGCATTTCCAAGGTACTCACTGGGGAACCACATGGCCATTTATGTATTGAGACTGTTAGCACTATCAGGTGGAAAATGACAAATACTACAAACACCAGTTGAACCTGGGATTCGAACCTGTGACCCTGCAATCACCATCAGCACTGTAGGCGGGTTGCCTAACCACTGGGCTATGGAGGCTCCCAAAGATTATGCTAAGCAGAGAGACTTTTCTCAAAGTATATTCTGCGTATTTAGTATTGATGTTGAACTTTATCAAAATCAATTACAATAATAATAAGAAACACAGTGCAACATGCAACTAAGTATACAACCATCATCCACATGCCAATTTACTCTAAGCCATATGGAAGCATTTCTAAGGTACTCACTGGGTAACCACATGGCCGTTTATGTATTGAGACTGTTAGCACTATCAGGTGGAAAATGACAAATACTACAAACACCAGTTGAACCTGGGATTCGAACCTGTGACCCTACAATCACCATCTGCACTGTAGGCGGGTTGCCTAACCACTGGGCTATGGAGGCTCCCAAAGATTATGCTAAGCAGATAGACTTTTCTCAAAGTATATTCTGTGTATTTAGTATTGATGTAGAACTTTAACAAAATCAATTAAAATAATAATAATAAACACAGTGCAACATCCAACCATCATCCACATGCACATTTATTCTAAGCCGTATGGAAGCATTTCCAAGGTACTCACTGGGGAACCACATGGCCATTTATGTATTGAGACTGTTAGCACTATCAGGTGGAAAATGACAAATACTACAAACACCAGTTGAACCTGGGATTCGAACCTGTGACCCTGCAATCACCATCTGCACTGTAGGCGGGTTGCCTAACCACTGGGCTATGGAGGCTCCCAAAGATTATGCTAAGCAGAGAGACTTTTCTCAAAATATATTCTGTGTATTTAGTATTGATGTTGAACTTTATCAAAATCAATTACAATAATAATAATAAACACAGTGCAACATGCAACTAAGTATACAACCATCATCCACATGCCCATTTACTCTAAGCCATATGGAAGCATTTCTAAGGTACTCACTGGGTAACCACATGGCCATTTATGTATTGAGACTGTTAGCACTATCAGGTGGAAAATGACAAATACTACAAACACCAGTTGAACCTGGGATTCGAACCTGTGACCCTGCAATCACCATCTGCACTGTAGGCGGGTTGCCTAACCACTGGGCTATGGAGGCTCCCAAAGATTATGCTAAGCAGAGAGACTTTTCTCAAAGTATATTCTGTGTATTTAGTATTGATGTAGAACTTTAACAAAATCAATTAAAATAATAATAATAAACACAGTGCAACATCCAACCATCATCCACACGCACATTTATTCTAAGCCGTATGGAAGCATTTCCAAGGTACTCACTGGGGAACCACATGGCCATTTATGTATTGAGACTGTTAGCACTATCAGGTGGAAAATGACAAATACTACAAACACCAGTTGAACCTGGGATTCGAACCTGTGACCCTGCAATCACCATCTGCACTGTAGGCGGGTTGCCTAACCACTGGGCTATGGAGCCGCCCAAAGATTATGCTAAGCAGAGAGACTTTTCTCAAAGTATATTCTGTGTATTTAGTATTGATGTTGAACTTTATCAAAATCAATTACATTAATAATAATAAACACAGTGCAACATGCAACTAAGTATACAACCATCATCCACATGCCCATTTGCTCTAAGCCATATGGAAGCATTTCTAAGATACTCACTGGGTAACCACATGGCCATTTATGTATTGAGACTGTTAGCACTATCAGGTGGAAAATGACAAATACTACAAACACCAGTTGAACCTGGGATTCGAACCTGTGACCCTGCAATCACCATCTGCACTGTAGGCGGGTTGCCTAACCACTGGGCTATGGAGGCTCCCAAAGATTATGCTAAGCAGAGAGACTTTTCTCAAAGTATATTCTGTGTATTTAGTATTGATGTAGAACTTTAACAAAATCAATTAAAATAATAATAATAAACACAGTGCAACATCCAACCATCATCCACACGCACATTTATTCTAAGCCGTATGGAAGCATTTCCAAGGTACTCACTGGGGAACCACATGGCCATTTATGTATTGAGACTGTTAGCACTATCAGGTGGAAAATGACAAATACTACAAACACCAGTTGAACCTGGGATTCGAACCTGTGATCCTGCAATCACCATCTGCACTGTAGGCGGGTTGCCTAACCACTGGGCTATGGAGCCTCCCGAAGATTATGCTAAGCAGAGAGACTTTTCTCAAAGTATATTCTGTGTATTTAGTATTGATGTTGAACTTTATCAAAATCAATTACATTAATAATAATAAACAGTGCAACATGCAACTAAGTATACAACCATCATCCACATGCCCATTTGCTCTAAGCCATATGGAAGCATTTCTAAGATACTCACTGGGTAACCACATGGCCATTTATGTATTGAGACTGTTAGCACTATCAGGTGGAAAATGACAAATACTACAAACACCAGTTGAACCTGGGATTCGAACCTGTGACCCTGCAATCGCCATCTGCACTGTAGGCGGGTTGCCTAACCACTGGGCTATGGAGGCTCCCAAAGATTATGCTAAGCAGAGAGACTTTTCTCAAAGTATATTCTGTGTATTTAGTATTGATGTAGAACTTTAACAAAATCAATTAAAATAATAATAATAAACACAGTGCAACATCCAACCATCATCCACACGCACATTTATTCTAAGCCGTATGGAAGCATTTCCAAGGTACTCACTGGGGAACCACATGGCCATTTATGTATTGAGACTGTTAGCACTATCAGGTGGAAAATGACAAATACTACAAACACCAGTTGAACCTGGGATTCGAACCTGTGATCCTGCAATCACCATCTGCACTGTAGGCGGGTTGCCTAACCACTGGGCTATGGAGCCTCCCGAAGATTATGCTAAGCAGAGAGACTTTTCTCAAAGTATATTCTGTGTATTTAGTATTGATGTTGAACTTTATCAAAATCAATTACATTAATAATAATAAACACAGTGCAACATGCAACTAAGTATACAACCATCATCCACATGCCCATTTGCTCTAAGCCATATGGAAGCATTTCTAAGATACTCACTGGGTAACCACATGGCCATTTATGTATTGAGACTGTTAGCACTATCAGGTGGAAAATGACAAATACTACAAACACCAGTTGAACCTGGGATTCGAACCTGTGACCCTGCAATCACCATCTGCACTGTAGGCGGGTTGCCTAACCACTGGGCTATGGAGGCTCCCAAAGATTATGCTAAGCAGAGAGACTTTTCTCAAAGTATATTCTGTGTATTTAGTATTGATGTAGAACTTTAACAAAATCAATTAAAATAATAATAATAAACACAGTGCAACATCCAACCATCATCCACACGCACATTTATTCTAAGCCGTATGGAAGCATTTCCAAGGTACTCACTGGGGAACCACATGGCCATTTATGTATTGAGACTGTTAGCACTATCAGGTGGAAAATGACAAATACTACAAACACCAGTTGAACCTGGGATTTGAACCTGTGACCCTGCAATCACCATCTGCACTGTAGGCGGGTTGCCTAACCACTGGGCTATGGAGCCTCCCGAAGATTATGCTAAGCAGAGAGACTTTTCTCAAAGTATATTCTGTGTATTTAGTATTGATGTTGAACTTTATCAAAATCAATTACAATAATAATAATAAACACAGTGCAACATGCAACTAAGTATACAACCATCATCCACATGCCCATTTACTCTAAGCCATATGGAAGCATTTCTGAGGTACTCACTGGGTAACCACATGGCCATTTATGTATTGAGACTGTTAGCACTATCAGGTGGAAAATGACAAATACTACAAACACCAGTTGAACCTGGCATTCAAACCTGTGACCCTGCAATCACCATCTGCACTGTAGGCGGGTTGCCTAACCACTGGGCTATGGAGCCTCCCAAAGATTATGCTAAGCAGAGAGACTTTTCTCAAAGTATATTCTGTGTATTTAGTATTGATGTTGAACTTTATCAAAATCAATTACAATAATAATAATAAACACAGTGCAACATGCAACTAAGTATACAACCATCATCCACATGCCCATTTACTCTAAGCCATATGGAAGCATTTCTAAGGTACTCACTGGGTAACCACATGGCCATTTATGTATTGAGACTGTTAGCACTATCAGGTGGAAAATGACAAATACTACAAACACCAGTTTATCCTGGGATTCGAACCTGTGACCCTGCAATCACCATCTGCACTGTAGGCGGGTTGCCTAACCACTGGGCTATGGAGGCTCCCAAAGATTATGCTATGCAGAGAGACTTTTCTCAAAGTATATTCTGTGTATTTAGTATTGATGTAGAACTTTAACAAAATCAATTAAAATAATAATAATAAACACAGTGAAACATCCAACCATCATCCACACGCACATTTATTCTAAGCCGTATGGAAGCCTTTCCAAGGTACTCACTGGGGAACCACATGGCCATTTATGTATTGAGACTGTTAGCACTATCAGGTGGAAAATGACAAATACTACAAACACCAGTTGAACCTGGGATTCGAACCTGTGACCCTGCAATCACCATCTGCACTGTAGGCGGGTTGCCTAACCACTGGGCTATGGAGCCTCCCGAAGATTATGCTAAGCAGAGAGACTTTTCTCAAAGTATATTCTGTGTATTTAGTATTGATGTTGAACTTTATCAAAATCAATTACATTAATAATAATAAACACAGTGCAACATGCAACTAAGTATACAACCATCATCCACATGCCCATTTGCTCTTAGCCATATGGAAGCATTTCTAAGATACTCACTGGGTAACCACATGGCCATTTATGTATTGAGACTGTTAGCACTATCAGGTGGAAAATGACAAATACTACAAACACCAGTTGATCCTGGGATTCGAACCTGTGACCCTGCAATCACCATCTGCACTGTAGGCGGGTTGCCTAACCACTGGGCTATGGAGGCTCCCAAAGATTATGCTAAGCAGAGAGACTTTTCTCAAAGTATATTCTGTGTATTTAGTATTGATGTAGAACTTTAACAAAATCAATTAAAATAATAATAATAAACACAGTGCAACATCCAACCATCATCCACACGCACATTTATTCTAAGCCGTATGGAAGCATTTCCAAGGTACTCACTGGGGAACCACATGGCCATTTATGTATTGAGACTGTTAGCACTATCAGGTGGAAAATGACAAATACTACAAACACCAGTTGAACCTGGGATTCGAACCTGTGACCCTGCAATCACCATCTGCACTGTAGGCGGGTTGCCTAACCACTGGGCTATGGAGCCTCCCGAAGATTATGCTAAGCAGAGAGACTTTTCTCAAAGTATATTCTGTGTATTTAGTATTGATGTTGAACTTTATCAAAATCAATTACATTAATAATAATAAACACAGTGCAACATGCAACTAAGTATACAACCATCATCCACATGCCCATTTGCTCTAAGCCATATGGAAGCATTTCTAAGATACTCACTGGGTAACCACATGGCCATTTATGTATTGAGACTGTTAGCACTATCAGGTGGAAAATGACAAATACTACAAACACCAGTTGAACCTGGGATTCGAACCTGTGACCCTGCAATCACCATCTGCACTGTAGGCGGGTTGCCTAACCACTGGGCTATGGAGGCTCCCAAAGATTATGCTAAGCAGAGAGACTTTTCTCAAAGTATATTCTGTGTATTTAGTATTGATGTAGAACTTTAACAAAATCAATTAAAATAATAATAATAAACACAGTGCAACATCCAACCATCATCCACACGCACATTTATTCTAAGCCGTATGGAAGCATTTCCAAAGTACTCACTGGGGAACCACATGGCCATTTATGTATTGAGACTGTTAGCACTATCAGGTGGAAAATGACAAATACTACAAACACCAGTTGAACCTAGGATTCGAACCTGTGACCCTGCAATCACCATCTGCACTGTAGGCGGGTTGCCTAACCACTGGGCTATGGAGGCTCCCAAAGATTATGCTAAGCAGAGAGACTTTTCTCAAAGTATATTCTGTGTATTTAGTATTGATGTAGAACTTTAACAAAATCAATTAAAATAATGATAATAAACACAGTGCAACATCCAACCATCATCCACACGCACATTTATTCTAAGCCGTATGGAAGCATTTCCAAGGTACTCACTGGGGAACCACATGGCCATTTATGTATTGAGACTGTTAGCACTATCAGGTGGAAAATGACAAATACTACAAACACCAGTTGAACCTGGGATTCGAACCTGTGACCCTGCAATCACCATCTGCACTGTAGGCGGGTTGCCTAACCACTGGGCTATGGAGCCTCCCGAAGATTATGCTAAGCAGAGAGACTTTTCTCAAAGTATATTCTGTGTATTTAGTATTGATGTTGAACTTTATCAAAATCAATTACATTAATAATAATAAACACAGTGCAACATGCAACTAAGTATACAACCATCATCCACATGCCCATTTGCTCTAAGCCATATGGAAGCATTTCTAAGATACTCACTGGGTAACCACATGGCCATTTATGTATTGAGACTGTTAGCACTATCAGGTGGAAAATGACAAATACTACAAACACCAGTTGAACCTGTGACCCTGCAATCACCATCTGCACTGTAGGCGGGTTGCCTAACCACTGGGCTATGGAGGCTCCCAAAGATTATGCTAAGCAGAGAGACTTTTCTCAAAGTATATTCTGTGTATTTAGTATTGATGTAGAACTTTAACAAAATCAATTAAAATAATAATAATAAACACAGTGCAACATCCAACCATCATCCACACGCACATTTATTCTAAGCCGTATGGAAGCATTTCCAAGGTACTCACTGGGGAACCACATGGCCATTTATGTATTGAGACTGTTAGCACTATCAGGTGGAAAATGACAAATACTACAAACACCAGTTGAACCTGGGATTCGAACCTGTGACCCTGCAATCACCATCTGCACTGTTGGCGGGTTGCCTAACCACTGGGCTATGGAGCCTCCCGACGATTATGCTAAGCAGAGAGACTTTTCTCAAAGTATATTCTGTGTATTTAGTATTGATGTTGAACTTTATCAAAATCAATTACATTAATAATAATAAACACAGTGCAACATGCAACTAAGTATACAACCATCATCCACATGCCCATTTGCTCTAAGACATATGGAAGCATTTCTAAGATACTCACTGGGTAACCACATGGCCATTTATGTATTGAGACTGTTAGCACTATCAGGTGGAAAATGACAAATACTACAAACACCAGTTGAACCTAGGATTCGAACCTGTGACCCTGCAATCACCATCTGCACTGTAGGCGGGTTGCCTAACCACTGGGCTATGGAGGCTCCCAAAGATTATGCTAAGCAGAGAGACTTTTCTCAAAATATATTCTGTGTTTTTAGTATTGATGTAGAACTTTAACAAAATCAATTAAAATAATAATAATAAACACAGTGCAACATCCAACCATCATCCACACGCACATTTATTCTAAGCCGTATGGAAGCATTTCCAAGGTACTCACTGGGGAACCACATGGCCATTTATGTATTGAGACTGTTAGCACTATCAGGTGGAAAATGACAAATACTACAAACACCAGTTGAACCTGGGATTCGAACCTGTGACCCTGCAATCACCATCTGCACTGTAGGTGGGTTGCCTAACCACTGGGCTATGGAGCCTCCCAAAGATTATGCTAAGCAGAGAGACTTTTCTCAAAGTATATTCTGTGTATTTAGTATTGATGTTGAACTTTATCAAAATCAATTACATTAATAATAATAAACACAGTGCAACATGCAACTAAGTATACAACCATCATCCACATGCCCATTTGCTCTAAGCCATATGGAAGCATTTCTAAGATACTCACTGGGTAACCACATGGCCATTTATGTATTGAGACTGTTAGCACTATCAGGTGGAAAATGACAAATACTACAAACACCAGTTGAACCTGGGATTCGAACCTGTGACCCTGCAATCACCATCTGCACTGTAGGCGGGTTGCCTAACCACTGGGCTATGGAGGCTCCCAAAGATTATGCTAAGCAGAGAGACTTTTCTCAAAGTATATTCTGTGTATTTAGTATTGATGTAGAACTTTAACAAAATCAATTAAAATAATAATAATAAACACAGTGCAACATCCAACCATCATCCACACGCACATTTATTCTAAGCCGTATGGAAGCATTTCCAAGGTACTCACTGGGGAACCACATGGCCATTTATGTATTGAGACTGTTAGCACTATCAGGTGGAAAATGACAAATACTACAAACACCAGTTGAACCTGGGATTCGAACCTGTGACCCTGCAATCACCATCTGCACTGTAGGCGGGTTGCCTAACCACTGGGCTATTGAGCCTCCCGAAGATTATGCTAAGCAGAGAGACTTTTCTCAAAGTATATTCTGTGTATTTAGTATTGATGTTGAACTTTATCAAAATCAATTACATTAATAATAATAAACACAGTGCAACATGCAACTAAGTATACAACCATCATCCACATGCCCATTTGCTCTAAGCCATATGGAAGCATTTCTAAGATACTCACTGGGTAACCACATGGCCATTTATGTATTGAGACTGTTAGCACTATCAGGTGGAAAATGACAAATACTACAAACACCAGTTGAACCTGGGATTCGAACCTGTGACCCTGCAATCACCATCTGCACTGTAGGCGGGTTGCCTAACCACTGGGCTATTGAGCCTCCCGAAGATTATGCTAAGCAGAGAGACTTTTCTCAAAGTATATTCTGTGTATTTAGTATTGATGTTGAACTTTATCAAAATCAATTACATTAATAATAATAAACACAGTGCAACATGCAACTAAGTATACAACCATCATCCACATGCCCATTTGCTCTAAGCCATATGGAAGCATTTCTAAGATACTCACTGGGTAACCACATGGCCATTTATGTATTGAGACTGTTAGCACTATCAGGTGGAAAATGACAAATACTACAAACACCAGTTGAACCTGGGATTCGAACCTGTGACCCTGCAATCACCATCTGCACTGTAGGCAGGTTGCCTAACCACTGGGCTATGGAGGCTCCCAAAAATTATGCTAAGCAGAGAGACTTTTCTCAAAGTATATTCTGTGTATTTAGTATTGATGTAGAACTTTAACAAAATCAATTAAAATAATAATAATAAACACAGTGCAACATCCAACCATCATCCACACGCACATTTATTCTAAGCCGTATGGAAGCATTTCTAAGGTACTCACTGGGGAACCACATGGCCATTTATGTATTGAGACTGTTAGCACTATCAGGTGGAAAATGACAAATACTACAAACACCAGTTGAACCTGGGATTCGAACCTGTGACCCTGCAATCACCATCTGCACTGTAGGCGGGTTGCCTAACCACTGGGCTATGGAGCCTCCCGAAGATTATGCTAAGCAGAGAGACTTTTCTCAAAGTATATTCTGTGTATTTAGTATTGATGTTGAACTTTATCAAAATCAATTACATTAATAATAATAAACACAGTGCAACATGCAACTAAGTATACAACCATCATCCACATGCCCATTTGCTCTAAGCCATATGGAAGCATTTCTAAGATACTCACTGGGTAACCACATGGCCATTTATGTATTGAGACTGTTAGCACTATCAGGTGGAAAATGACAAATACTACAAACACCAGTTGAACCTGGGATTCGAACCTGTGACCCTGCAATCACCATCTGCACTGTAGGCGGGTTGCCTAACCACTGGGCTATGGAGGCTCCCAAAGATTATGCTAAGCAGAGAGACTTTTCTCAAAGTATATTCTGTGTATTTAGTATTGATGTAGAACTTTAACAAAATCAATTAAAATAATAATAATAAACACAGTGCAACATCCAACCATCATCCACACGCACATTTATTCTAAGCCGTATGGAAGCATTTCCAAGGTACTCACTGGGGAACCACATGGCCATTTATGTATTGAGACTGTTAGCACTATCAGGTGGAAAATGACAAATACTACAAACACCAGTTGAACCTTGGATTCAGAACCTGTGACCCTGCAATCACCATCTGCACTATAGGCGGGTTGCCTAACCACTGGGCTATGGAGCCTCCCGAAGATTATGCTAAGCAGAGAGACTTTTCTCAAAGTATATTCTGTGTATTTAGTATTGATGTTGAACTTTATCAAAATCAATTACAATAATAATAATAAACACAGTGCAACATGCAACTAAGTATACAACCATCATCCACATGCCCATTTGCTCTAAGCCATATGGAAGCATTTCTAAGGTACTCACTGGGTAACCACATGGCCATTTATGTATTGAGACTGTTAGCACTATCAGGTGGAAAATGACAAATACTACTTGAACCTGGGATTCGAACCTGTGACCCTGCAATCACCATCTGCACTGTAGGCGGGTTGCCTAACCACTGGGCTATGGAGGCTCCCAAAGATTACGCTAAGCAGAGAGACTTTTCTCAAAGTATATTCTGTGTATTTAGTATTGATGTAGAACTTTAACAAAATCAATTAAAATAATAATAATAAACACAGTGCAACATCCAACCACCATCCACACGCATATTTATTCTAAGCCGTATGGAAGCATTTCCAAGGTACTCACTGGGGAACCACATGGCCATTTATGTATTGAGACTGTTAGCACTATCAGGTGGAAAATGACAAATACTACAAACACCAGTTGAACCTGGGATTCGAACCTGTGACCCTGCAATCACCATCAGCACTGTAGGTGGGTTGCCTAACCACTGGGCTATGGAGGCTCCCAAAGATTATGCTATGCAGAGAGACTTTTCTCAAAGTATATTCTGTGTATTTAGTATTGATGTAGAACTTTAACAAAATCAATTAAAATAATAATAATAAACACAGTGCAACATCCAACCATCATCCACACGCACATTTATTCTAAGCAGTATGGAAGCATTTCCAAGGTACTCACTGGGGAACCACATGGCCATTTATGTATTGAGACTGTTAGCACTATCAGGTGGAAAATGACAAATACTACAAACACCAGTTGAACCTGAGATTCGAACCTGTGACCCTGCAATCACCATCTGCACTGTAGGCGGGTTGCCTAACCACTGGGCTATGGAGGCTCCCAAAGATTATGCTAAGCAGAGAGACTTTTCTCAAAGTATATTCTGTGTATTTAGTATTGATGTAGAACTTTAACAAAATCAATTAAAATAATAATAATAAACACAGTGCAACATCCAACCATCATCCACACGCACATTTATTCTAAGCCGTATGGAAGCATTTCCAAGGTACTCACTGGGGAACCACATGGCCATTTATGTATTGAGACTGTTAGCACTATCAGGTGGAAAATGACAAATACTACAAACACCAGTTGAACCTGGGATTCGAACCTGTGACCCTGCAATCACCATCTGCACTGTAGGCGGGTTGCCTAACCACTGGGCTATGGAGCCTCCCGAAGATTATGCTAAGCAGAGAGACTTTTCTCAAAGTATATTCTGTGTATTTAGTATTGATGTTGAACTTTATCAAAATCAATTACATTAATAATAATAAACACAGTGCAACATGCAACTAAGTATACAACCATCATCCACATGCCCATTTGCTCTAAGCCATATGGAAGCATTTCTAAGATACTCACTGGGTAACCACATGGCCATTTATGTATTGAGACTGTTAGCACTATCAGGTGGAAAATGACAAATACTACAAACACCAGTTGAACCTGGGATTCAAACCTGTGACCCTGCAATCACCATCTGCACTGTAGGCGGGTTGCCTAACCACTGGGCTATGGAGGCTCCCAAAGATTATGCTAAGCAGAGAGACTTTTCTCAAAGTATATTCTGTGTATTTAGTATTGATGTAGAACTTTAACAAAATCAATTAAAATAATAATAATAAACACAGTGCAACATCCAACCATCATCCACACGCACATTTATTCTAAGCCATATGGAAGCATTTCCAAGGTACTCACTGGGGAACCACATGGCCATTTATGTATTGAGACTGTTAGCACTATCAGGTGGAAAATGACAAATACTATAAACACCAGTTGAACCTGGGATTCGAACCTGTGACCCTGCAATCACCATCTGCACTGTAGGCGGGTTGCCTAACCACTGGGCTATGGAGCCTCCCGAAGATTATGCTAAGCAGAGAGACTTTTCTCAAAGTATATTCTGTGTATTTAGTATTGATGTAGAACTTTAACAAAATCAATTAAAATAATAATAATAAACACAGTGCAACATCCAACCATCATCCACACGCATATTTATTCTAAGCCGTATGGAAGCATTTCCAAGGTACTCACTGGGGAACCACATGGCCATTTATGTATTGAGACTGTTAGCACTATCAGGTGGAAAATGACAAATACCACAAACACCAGTTGAACCTGGGATTCGAACCTGTGACCCTGCAATCACCATCTGCACTGTAGGCGGGTTGCCTAACCACTGGGCTATGGAGCCTCCCAAAGATTATGCTAAGCAGAGAGACTTTTCTCAAAGTATATTCTGTGTATTTAGTATTGATATTGAACTTTATCAAAATCAATTACATTAATATTAATAAACACAGTGCAACATGCAACTAAGTATACAACCATCATCCACATGCCCATTTGCTCTAAGCCATATGGAAGCATTTCTAAGATACTCACTGGGTAACCACATGGCCATTTATGTATTGAGACTGTTAGCACTATCAGGTGGAAAATGACAAATACTACAAACACCAGTTGAACCTGGGATTCGAACCTGTGACCCTGCAATCACCATCTGCACTGTAGGCGGGTTGCCTAACCACTGGGCTATGGAGGCTCCCAAAGATTATGCTAAGCAGAGAGACTTTTCTCAAAGTATATTCTGTGTATTTAGTATTGATGTAGAACTTTAACAAAATCAATTAAAATAATAATAATAAACACAGTGCAACATCCAACCATCATCCACACGCACATTTATTCTAAGCCGTATGGAAGCATTTCCAAGGTACTCACTGGGGAACCACATGGCCATTTATGTATTGAGACTGTTAGCACTATCAGGTGGAAAATGACAAATACTACAAACACCAGTTGAACCTGGGATTTGAACCTGTGACCTGGAAATCACCATTTGCACTGTATGCGGGTTGCCTAACCACTGGGCTATGGAGCCTCCCAAAGATTATGCTAAGCAGAGAGACTTTTCTCAAAGTATATTCTGTGTATTTAGTATTGATGTTGAACTTTATCAAAATCAATTACATTAATAATAATAAACACAGTGCAACATGCAACTAAGTATACAACCATCATCCACATGCCCATTTGCTCTAAGCCATATGGAAGCATTTCTAAGATACTCACTGGGTAACCACATGGCCATATATGTATTGAGACTGTTAGCACTATCAGGTGGAAAATGACAAATACTACAAACACCAGTTGAACCTGGGATTCGAACCTGTGACCCTGCAATCACCATCTGCACTGTAGGCGGGTTGCCTAACCACTGGGCTATAGAGGCTCCCAAAGATTATGCTAAGCAGAGAGACTTTTCTCAAGGTATATTCTGTGTATTTAGTATTGATGTAGAACTTTAACAAAATCAATTAAAATAATAATAATAAACACAGTGCAACATCCAACCATCATCCACACGCACATTTATTCTAAGCCGTATGGAAGCATTTCCAAGGTACTCACTGGGGAACCACATGGCCATTTATGTATTGAGACTGTTAGCACTATCAGGTGGAAAATGACAAATACTACAAACACCAGTTGAACCTGGGATTCGAACCTGTGACCCTGCAATCACCATCTACACTGTAGGCGGGTTGCCTAACCATTGGGCTATGGAGCCTCCTGAAGATTATGCTAAGCAGAGAGACTTTTCTCAAAGTATATTCTGTGTATTTAGTATTGATGTTGAACTTTATCAAAATCAATTACAATAATAATAATAAACACAGTGCAACATGCAACTAAGTATACAACCATCATCCACATGCCCATTTACTCTAAGCCATATGGAAGCATTTCTAAGGTACTCACTGGGTAACCACATGGCCATTTATGTATTGAGACTGTTAGCACTATCAGGTGGAAAATGACAAATACTACAAACACCAGTTGAACCTGGCATTCGAACCTGTGACCCTGCAATCACCATCTGCACTGTAGGCGGGTTGCCTAACCACTGGGCTATGGAGGCTCCCAAAGATTATGCTAAGCAGAGAGACTTTTCTCAAAGTATATTCTGTGTATTTAGTATTGATGTAGAACTTTAACAAAATCAATTACAATAATAATAAGAAACACAGTGCAACATGCAACTAAGTATACAACCATCATCCACATGCCAATTTACTCTAAGCCATATGGAAGCATTTCTAAGGTACTCACTGGGTAACCACATGGCCATTTATGTATTGAGACTGTTAGCACTATCAGGTGGAAAATGACAAATACTACAAACACCAGTTGAACCTGGGATTCGAACCTGTGACCCTGCAATCACCATCTGCACTGTAGGCGGGTTGCCTAACCACTGGGCTATGGAGGCTCCCAAAGATTATGCTAAGCAGAGAGACTTTTCTCAAAGTATATTCTGTGTATTTAGTATTGATGTAGAACTTTAACAAAATCAATTAAAATAATAATAATAAACACAGTGCAACATCCAACCATCATCCACACGCACATTTATTCTAAGCTGTACGGAAGCATTTCCAAGGTACTCACTGGGGAACCACATGGCCATTTATGTATTGAGACTGTTAGCACTATCAGGTGGAAAATGACAAATACTACAAACACCAGTTGAACCTGGGATTCGAACCTGTGACCCTGCAATCACCATCTGCACTGTAGGCGGGTTGCCTAACCACTGGGCTATGGAGCCTCCCAAAGATTATGCTAAGCAGAGAGACTTTTCTCAAAGTATATTCTGTGTATTTAGTATTGATGTTGAACTTTATCAAAATCAATTACATTAATAATAATAAACACAGTGCAACATGCAACTAAGTATACAACCATCATCCACATGCCCATTTGCTCTAAGCCATATGGAAGCATTTCTAAGATACTCACTGGGTAACCACATGGCCATTTATGTATTGAGACTGTTAGCACTATCAGGTGGAAAATGACAAATACTACAAACACCAGTTGAACCTGGGATTCGAACCTGTGACCCTGCAATCACCATCTGCACTGTAGGCGGGTTGCCTAACCACTGGGCTATGGAGGCTCCGAAAGATTATGCTAAGCAGAGAGACTTTTCTCAAAGTATATTCTGTGTATTTAGTATTGATGTAGAACTTTAACAAAATCAATTAAAATAATAATAATAAACACAGTGCAACATCCAACCATCATCCACACGCACATTTATTCTAAGCCGTATGGAAGCATTTCCAAGGTACTCACTGGGGAACCACATGGCCATTTATGTATTGAGACTGTTAGCACTATCAGGTGGAAAATGACAAATACTACAAACACCAGTTGAACCTGGGATTTGAACCTGTGACCAGGAAATCACCATTTGCACTGTAGGCGGGTTGCCTAACCACTGGGCTATGGAGCCTCCCAAAGATTATGCTAAGCAGAGAGACTTTTCTCAAAGTATATTCTGTGTATTTAGTATTGATGTTGAACTTTATCAAAATCAATTACATTAATAATAATAAACACAGTGCAACATGCAACCATCATCCACATGCACATTTATTCTAAGCCGTATGGAAGCATTTCCAAGGTACTCACTGGGGAACCACATGGCCATTTATGTATTGAGACTGTTAGCACTATCAGGTGGAAAATGACAAATACTACAAACACCAGTTGAACCTGGGATTCGAACCTGTGACCCTGCAATCACCATCTGCACTGTAGGCGGGTTGCCTAACCACTGGGCTATGGAGGCTCCCAAAGATTATGCTAAGCAGAGAGACTTTTCTCAAAGTATATTCTGTGTATTTAGTATTGATGTTGAACTTTATCAAAATCAATTACATTAATAATAATAAACACAGTGCAACATGCAACTAAGTATACAACCATCATCCACATGCCCATTTGCTCTAAGCCATATGGAAGCATTTCTAAGATACTCACTGGGTAACCACATGGCCATTTATGTATTGAGACTGTTAGCACTATCAGGTGGAAAATGACAAATACTACAAACACCAGTTGAACCTGGGATTCGAACCTGTGACCCTGCAATCACCATCTGCACTGTAGGCGGGTTGCCTAACCACTGGGCTATGGAGGCTCCCAAAGATTATGCTAAGCAGAGAGACTTTTCTCAAAGTATATTCTGTGTATTTAGTATTGATGTTGAACTTTATCAAAATCAATTACAATAATAATAATAAACACAGTGCAACATGCAACTAAGTATACAACCATCATCCACATGCCCATTTACTCTAAGCCATATGGAAGCATTTCTAAGGTACTCACTGGGTAACCACATGGCCATTTATGTATTGAGACTGTTAGCACTATCAGGTGGAAAATGACAAATACTACAAACACCAGTTGAACCTGGGATTCGAACCTGTGACCCTGCAATCACCATCTGCACTGTAGGCGGGTTGCCTAACCACTGGGCTATGGAGGCTCCCAAAGATTATGCTAAGCAGAGAGACTTTTCTCAAAGTATATTCTGTGTATTTAGTATTGATGTAGAACTTTAACAAAATCAATTAAAATAATAATAATAAACACAGTGCAACATCCAACCATCATCCACACGCACATTTATTCTAAGCCGTATGGAAGCATTTCCAAGGTACTCACTGGGGAACCACATGGCCATTTATGTATTGAGACTGTTAGCACTATCAGGTGGAAAATGACAAATACTACAAACACCAGTTGAACCTGGGATTCGAACCTGTGACCCTGCAATCACCATCTACACTGTAGGCGGGTTGCCTAACCATTGGGCTATGGAGCCTCCTGAAGATTATGCTAAGCAGAGAGACTTTTCTCAAAGTATATTCTGTGTATTTAGTATTGATGTTGAACTTTATCAAAATCAATTACAATAATAATAATAAACACAGTGCAACATGCAACTAAGTATACAACCATCATCCACATGCCCATTTACTCTAAGCCATATGGAAGCATTTCTAAGGTACTCACTGGGTAACCACATGGCCATTTATGTATTGAGACTGTTAGCACTATCAGGTGGAAAATGACAAATACTACAAACACCAGTTGAACCTGGCATTCGAACCTGTGACCCTGCAATCACCATCTGCACTGTAGGCGGGTTGCCTAACCACTGGGCTATGGAGGCTCCCAAAGATTATGCTAAGCAGAGAGACTTTTCTCAAAGTATATTCTGTGTATTTAGTATTGATGTAGAACTTTAACAAAATCAATTACAATAATAATAAGAAACACAGTGCAACATGCAACTAAGTATACAACCATCATCCACATGCCAATTTACTCTAAGCCATATGGAAGCATTTCTAAGGTACTCACTGGGTAACCACATGGCCATTTATGTATTGAGACTGTTAGCACTATCAGGTGGAAAATGACAAATACTACAAACACCAGTTGAACCTGGGATTCGAACCTGTGACCCTGCAATCACCATCTGCACTGTAGGCGGGTTGCCTAACCACTGGGCTATGGAGGCTCCCAAAGATTATGCTAAGCAGAGAGACTTTTCTCAAAGTATATTCTGTGTATTTAGTATTGATGTAGAACTTTAACAAAATCAATTAAAATAATAATAATAAACACAGTGCAACATCCAACCATCATCCACACGCACATTTATTCTAAGCTGTATGGAAGCATTTCCAAGGTACTCACTGGGGAACCACATGGCCATTTATGTATTGAGACTGTTAGCACTATCAGGTGGAAAATGACAAATACTACAAACACCAGTTGAACCTGGGATTCGAACCTGTGACCCTGCAATCACCATCTGCACTGTAGGCGGGTTGCCTAACCACTGGGCTATGGAGCCTCCCAAAGATTATGCTAAGCAGAGAGACTTTTCTCAAAGTATATTCTGTGTATTTAGTATTGATGTTGAACTTTATCAAAATCAATTACATTAATAATAATAAACACAGTGCAACATGCAACTAAGTATACAACCATCATCCACATGCCCATTTGCTCTAAGCCATATGGAAGCATTTCTAAGATACTCACTGGGTAACCACATGGCCATTTATGTATTGAGACTGTTAGCACTATCAGGTGGAAAATGACAAATACTACAAACACCAGTTGAACCTGGGATTCGAACCTGTGACCCTGCAATCACCATCTGCACTGTAGGCGGGTTGCCTAACCACTGGGCTATGGAGGCTCCGAAAGATTATGCTAAGCAGAGAGACTTTTCTCAAAGTATATTCTGTGTATTTAGTATTGATGTAGAACTTTAACAAAATCAATTAAAATAATAATAATAAACACAGTGCAACATCCAACCATCATCCACACGCACATTTATTCTAAGCCGTATGGAAGCATTTCCAAGGTACTCACTGGGGAACCACATGGCCATTTATGTATTGAGACTGTTAGCACTATCAGGTGGAAAATGACAAATACTACAAACACCAGTTGAACCTGGGATTTGAACCTGTGACCAGGAAATCACCATTTGCACTGTAGGCGGGTTGCCTAACCACTGGGCTATGGAGCCTCCCAAAGATTATGCTAAGCAGAGAGACTTTTCTCAAAGTATATTCTGTGTATTTAGTATTGATGTTGAACTTTATCAAAATCAATTACATTAATAATAATAAACACAGTGCAACATGCAACCATCATCCACATGCACATTTATTCTAAGCCGTATGGAAGCATTTCCAAGGTACTCACTGGGGAACCACATGGCCATTTATGTATTGAGACTGTTAGCACTATCAGGTGGAAAATGACAAATACTACAAACACCAGTTGAACCTGGGATTCGAACCTGTGACCCTGCAATCACCATCTGCACTGTAGGCGGGTTGCCTAACCACTGGGCTATGGAGGCTCCCAAAGATTATGCTAAGCAGAGAGACTTTTCTCAAAGTATATTCTGTGTATTTAGTATTGATGTTGAACTTTATCAAAATCAATTACATTAATAATAATAAACACAGTGCAACATGCAACTAAGTATACAACCATCATCCACATGCCCATTTGCTCTAAGCCATATGGAAGCATTTCTAAGATACTCACTGGGTAACCACATGGCCATTTATGTATTGAGACTGTTAGCACTATCAGGTGGAAAATGACAAATACTACAAACACCAGTTGAACCTGGGATTCGAACCTGTGACCCTGCAATCACCATCTGCACTGTAGGCGGGTTGCCTAACCACTGGGCTATGGAGGCTCCCAAAGATTATGCTAAGCAGAGAGACTTTTCTCAAAGTATATTCTGTGTATTTAGTATTGATGTTGAACTTTATCAAAATCAATTACAATAATAATAATAAACACAGTGCAACATGCAACTAAGTATACAACCATCATCCACATGCCCATTTACTCTAAGCCATATGGAAGCATTTCTAAGGTACTCACTGGGTAACCACATGGCCATTTATGTATTGAGACTGTTAGCACTATCAGGTGGAAAATGACAAATACTACAAACACCAGTTGAACCTGGGATTCGAACCTGTGACCCTGCAATCACCATCTGCACTGTAGGCGGGTTGCCTAACCACTGGGCTATGGAGGCTCCCAAAGATTATGCTAAGCAGAGAGACTTTTCTCAAAGTATATTCTGTGTATTTAGTATTGATGTAGAACTTTAACAAAATCAATTAAAATAATAATAATAAACACAGTGCAACATCCAACCATCATCCACACGCACATTTATTCTAAGCCGTATGGAAGCATTTCCAAGGTACTCACTGGGGAACCACATGGCCATTTATGTATTGAGACTGTTAGCACTATCAGGTGGAAAATGACAAATACTACAAACACCAGTTGAACCTGGGATTTGAACCTGTGACCCGGAAATCACCATTTGCACTGTAGGCGGGTTGCCTAACCACTGGGCTATGGAGCCTCCCAAAGATTATGCTAAGCAGAGAGACTTTTCTCAAAGTATATTCTGTGTATTTAGTATTGATGTAGAACTTTAACAAAATCAATTAAAATAATAATAATAAACACAGTGCAACATGCAACTAAGTATACAACCATCATCCACATGCCCATTTACTCTAAGCCATATGGAAGCATTTCTAAGATACTCACTGGGTAACCACATGGCCATTTATGTATTGAGACTGTTAGCACTATCAGGTGGAAAATGACAAATACTACAAACACCAGTTGAACCTGGGATTCGAACCTGTGACCCTGCAATCACCATCTGCACTGTAGGCGGGTTGCCTAACCACTGGGCTATGGAGGCTCCCAAAGATTATGCTAAGCAGAGAGACTTTTCTCAAAGTATATTCTGTGTATTTAGTATTGATGTTGAACTTTATCAAAATCAATTACAATAATAATAATAAACACAGTGCAACATGCAACTAAGTATACAACCATCATCCACATGCCCATTTACTCTAAGCCATATGGAAGCATTTCTAAGGTACTCACTGGGTAACCACATGGCCATTTATGTATTGAGACTGTTAGCACTATCAGGTGGAAAATGACAAATACTACAAACACCAGTTGAACCTGGGATTCGAACCTGTGACCCTGCAATCACCATCTGCACTGTAGGCGGGTTGCCTAACCACTGGGCTATGGAGGCTCCCAAAGATTATGCTAAGCAGAGAGACTTTTCTCAAAGTATATTCTGTGTATTTAGTATTGATGTAGAACTTTAACAAAATCAATTAAAATAATAATAATAAACACAGTGCAACATCCAACCATCATCCACACGCACATTTATTCTAAGCCGTATGGAAGCATTTCCAAGGTACTCACTGGGGAACCACATGGCCATTTATGTATTGAGACTGTTAGCACTATCAGGTGGAAAATGACAAATACTACAAACACCAGTTGAACCTGGGATTTGAACCTGTGACCCGGAAATCACCATTTGCACTGTAGGCGGGTTGCCTAACCACTGGGCTATGGAGCCTCCCAAAGATTATGCTAAGCAGAGAGACTTTTCTCAAAGTATATTCTGTGTATTTAGTATTGATGTAGAACTTTAACAAAATCAATTAAAATAATAATAATAAACACAGTGCAACATCCAACCATCATCCACACGCACATTTATTCTAAGCTGTATGGAAGCATTTCCAAGGTACTCACTGGGGAACCACATGGCCATTTATGTATTGAGACTGTTAGCACTATCAGGTGGAAAATGACAAATACTACAAACACCAGTTGAACCTGGGATTTGAACCTGTGACCCTGCAATCACCATCTGCACTGTAGGCGGGTTGCCTAACCACTGGGCTATGGAGCCTCCCAAAGATAATGCTAAGCAGAGAGACTTTTCTCAAAGTATATTCTGTGTATTTAGTATTGATGTTGAACTTTATCAAAATCAATTACATTAATAATAATAAACACAGTGCAACATGCAACTAAGTATACAACCATCATCCACATGCCCATTTGCTCTAAGCCATATGGAAGCATTTCTAAGATACTCACTGGGTAACCACATGGCCATTTATGTATTGAGACTGTTAGCACTATCAGGTGGAAAATGACAAATACTACAAACACCAGTTGAACCTGGGATTCGAACCTGTGACCCTGCAATCACCATCTGCACTGTAGGCGGGTTGCCTAACCACTGGGCTATGGAGGCTCCCAAAGATTATGCTAAGCAGAGAGACTTTTCTCAAAGTATATTCTGTGTATTTAGTATTGATGTAGAACTTTAACAAAATCAATTAAAATAATAATAATAAACAGTGCAACATCCAACCATCATCCACACGCACATTTATTCTAAGCCGTATGGAAGCATTTCCAAGGTACTCACTGGGGAACCACATGGCCATTTATGTATTGAGACTGTTAGCACTATCAGGTGGAAAATGACAAATACTACAAACACCAGTTGAACCTGGGATTTGAACCTGTGACCCGGAAATCACCATTTGCACTGTAGGCGGGTTGCCTAACCACTGGGCTATGGAGCCTCCCAAAGATTATGCTAAGCAGAGAGACTTTTCTCAAAGTATATTCTGTGTATTTAGTATTGATGTTGAACTTTATCAAAATCAATTACATTAATAATAATAAACACAGTGCAACATGCAACCATCATCCACATGCACATTTATTCTAAGCCGTATGGAAGCATTTCCAAGGTACTCACTGGGGAACCACATGGCCATTTATGTATTGAGACTGTTAGCACTATCAGGTGGAAAATGACAAATACTACAAACACCAGTTGAACCTGGGATTCGAACCTGTGACCCTGCAATCACCATCAGCACTGTAGGCGGGTTGCCTAACCACTGGGCTATGGAGGCTCCCAAAGATTATGCTAAGCAGAGAGACTTTTCTCAAAGTATATTCTGTGTATTTAGTATTGATGTTGAACTTTATCAAAATCAATTACATTAATAATAATAAACACAGTGCAACATGCAACTAAGTATACAACCATCATCCACATGCCCATTTGCTCTAAGCCATATGGAAGCATTTCTAAGATACTCACTGGGTAACCACATGGCCATTTATGTATTGAGACTGTTAGCACTATCAGGTGGAAAATGACAAATACTACAAACACCAGTTGAACCTGGGATTCGAACCTGTGACCCTGCAATCACCATCTGCACTGTAGGCGGGTTGCCTAACCACTGGGCTATGGAGGCTCCCAAAGATTATGCTAAGCAGAGAGACTTTTCTCAAAGTATATTCTGTGTATTTAGTATTGATGTTGAACTTTATCAAAATCAATTACAATAATAATAATAAACACAGTGCAACATGCAACTAAGTATACAACCATCATCCACATGCCCATTTACTCTAAGCCATATGGAAGCATTTCTAAGGTACTCACTGGGTAACCACATGGCCATTTATGTATTGAGACTGTTAGCACTATCAGGTGGAAAATGACAAATACTACAAACACCAGTTGAACCTGGGATTCGAACCTGTGACCCTGCAATCACCATCTGCACTGTAGGCGGGTTGCCTAACCACTGGGCTATGGAGGCTCCCAAAGATTATGCTAAGCAGAGAGACTTTTCTCAAAGTATATTCTGTGTATTTAGTATTGATGTAGAACTTTAACAAAATCAATTAAAATAATAATAATAAACACAGTGCAACATCCAACCATCATCCACACGCACATTTATTCTAAGCCGTATGGAAGCATTTCCAAGGTACTCACTGGGGAACCACATGGCCATTTATGTATTGAGACTGTTAGCACTATCAGGTGGAAAATGACAAATACTACAAACACCAGTTGAACCTGGGATTCGAACCTGTGACCCTGCAATCACCATCAGCACTGTAGGCGGGTTGCCTAACCACTGGGCTATGGAGGCTCCCAAAGATTATGCTAAGCAGAGAGACTTTTCTCAAAGTATATTCTGTGTATTTAGTATTGATGTTGAACTTTATCAAAATCAATTACATTAATAATAATAAACACAGTGCAACATGCAACTAAGTATACAACCATCATCCACATGCCCATTTGCTCTAAGCCATATGGAAGCATTTCTAAGATACTCACTGGGTAACCACATGGCCATTTATGTATTGAGACTGTTAGCACTATCAGGTGGAAAATGACAAATACTACAAACACCAGTTGAACCTGGAATTCGAACCTGTGACCCTGCAATCACCATCTGCACTGTAGGCGGGTTGCCTAACCACTGGGCTATGGAGGCTCCCAAAGATTATGCTAAGCAGAGAGACTTTTCTCAAAGTATATTCTGTGTATTTAGTATTGATGTTGAACTTTATCAAAATCAATTACATTAATAATAATAAACACAGTGCAACATGCAACTAAGTATACAACCATCATCCACATGCCCATTTGCTCTAAGCCATATGGAAGCATTTCTAAGATACTCACTGGGTAACCACATGGCCATTTATGTATTGAGACTGTTAGCACTATCAGGTGGAAAATGACAAATACTACAAACACCAGTTGAACCTGGGATTCGAACCTGTGACCCTGCAATCACCATCTGCACTGTAGGCGGGTTGCCTAACCACTGGGCTATGGAGGCTCCCAAAGATTATGCTAAGCAGAGAGACTTTTCTCAAAGTATATTCTGTGTATTTAGTATTGATGTTGAACTTTATCAAAATCAATTACAATAATAATAATAAACACAGTGCAACATGCAACTAAGTATACAACCATCATCCACATGCCCATTTACTCTAAGCCATATGGAAGCATTTCTAAGGTACTCACTGGGTAACCACATGGCCATTTATGTATTGAGACTGTTAGCACTATCAGGTGGAAAATGACAAATACTACAAACACCAGTTGAACCTGGGATTCGAACCTGTGACCCTGCAATCACCATCTGCACTGTAGGCGGGTTGCCTAACCACTGGGCTATGGAGGCTCCCAAAGATTATGCTAAGCAGAGAGACTTTTCTCAAAGTATATTCTGTGTATTTAGTATTGATGTAGAACTTTAACAAAATCAATTAAAATAATAATAATAAACACAGTGCAACATCCAACCATCATCCACACGCACATTTATTCTAAGCCGTATGGAAGCATTTCCAAGGTACTCACTGGGGAACCACATGGCCATTTATGTATTGAGACTGTTAGCACTATCAGGTGGAAAATGACAAATACTACAAACACCAGTTGAACCTGGGATTCGAACCTGTGACCCTGCAATCACCATCTGCACTGTAGGCGGGTTGCCTAACCACTGGGCTATGGAGCCTCCCAAAGATTATGCTAAGCAGAGAGACTTTTCTCAAAGTATATTCTGTGTATTTAGTATTGATGTTGAACTTTATCAAAATCAATTACATTAATAATAATAAACACAGTGCAACATGCAACTAAGTATACAACCATCATCCACATGCCCATTTGCTCTAAGCCATATGGAAGCATTTCTAAGATACTCACTGGGTAACCACATGGCCATTTATGTATTGAGACTGTTAGCACTATCAGGTGGAAAATAACAAATACTACAAACACCAGTTGAACCTGGGATTCGAACCTGTGACCCTGCAATCACCATCTGCACTGTAGGCGGGTTGCCTAACCACTGGGCTATGGAGGCTCCCAAAGATTATGCTAAGCAGAGAGACTTTTCTCAAAGTATATTCTGTGTATTTAGTATTGATGTAGAACTTTAACAAAATCAATTAAAATAATAATAATAAACACAGTGCAACATCCAACCATCATCCACGCACATTTATTCTAAGCCGTATGGAAGCATTTCCAAGGTACTCACTGGGGAACCACATGGCCATTTATGTATTGAGACTGTTAGCACTATCAGGTGGAAAATGACAAATACTACAAACACCAGTTGAACCTGGGATTTGAACCTGTGACCCGGAAATCACCATTTGCACTGTAGGCGGGTTGCCTAACCACTGGGCTATGGAGCCTCCCAAAGATTATGCTAAGCAGAGAGACTTTTCTCAAAGTATATTCTGTGTATTTAGTATTGATGTTGAACTTTATCAAAATCAATTACATTAATAATAATAAACACAGTGCAACATGCAACCATCATCCACATGCACATTTATTCTAAGCCGTATGGAAGCATTTCCAAGGTACTCACTGGGGAACCACATGGCCATTTATGTATTGAGACTGTTAGCACTATCAGGTGGAAAATGACAAATACTATAAACACCAGTTGAACCTGGGATTCGAACCTGTGACCCTGCAATCACCATCTGCACTGTAGGCGGGTTGCCTAACCACTGGGCTATGGAGGCTCCCAAGGATTATGCTAAGCAGAGAGACTTTTCTCAAAGTATATTCTGTGTATTTAGTATTGATGTTGAACTTTATCAAAATCAATTACATTAATAATAATAAACACAGTGCAACATGCAACTAAGTATACAACCATCATCCACATGCCCATTTGCTCTAAGCCATATGGAAGCATTTCTAAGATACTCACTGGGTAACCACATGGCCATTTATGTATTGAGACTGTTAGCACTATCAGGTGGAAAATGACAAATACTACAAACACCAGTTGAACCAGGGATTCGAACCTGTGACCCTGCAATCACCATCTGCACTGTAGGCGGGTTGCCTATCCACTGGGCTATGGAGGCTCCCAAAGATTATGCTAAGCAGAGAGACTTTTCTCAAAGTATATTCTGTGTATTTAGTATTGATGTTGAACTTTATCAAAATCAATTACAATAATAATAATAAACACAGTGCAACATGCAACTAAGTATACAACCATCATCCACATGCCCATTTACTCTAAGCCATATGGAAGCATTTCTAAGGTACTCACTGGGTAACCACATGGCCATTTATGTATTGAGACTGTTAGCACTATCAGGTGGAAAATGACAAATACTACAAACACCAGTTGAACCTGGGATTCGAACCTGTGACCCTGCAATCACCATCTGCACTGTAGGCGGGTTGCCTAACCACTGGGCTATGGAGGCTCCCAAAGATTATGCTAAGCAGAGAGACTTTTCTCAAAGTATATTCTGTGTATTTAGTATTGATGTAGAACTTTAACAAAATCAATTAAAATAATAATAATAAACACAGTGCAACATCCAACCATCATCCACACGCACATTTATTCTAAGCCGTATGGAAGCATTTCCAAGGTACTCACTGGGGAACCACATGGCCATTTATGTATTGAGACTGTTAGCACTATCAGGTGGAAAATGACAAATACTACAAACACCAGTTGAACCTGGGATTTGAACCTGTGACCCTGCAATCACCATCTGCACTGTAGGCGGGTTGCCTAACCACTGGGCTATGGAGCCTCCCAAAGATTATGCTAAGCAGAGAGACTTTTCTCAAAGTATATTCTGTGTATTTAGTATTGATGTTGAACTTTATCAAAATCAATTACATTAATAATAATAAACACAGTGCAACATGCAACTAAGTATACAACCATCATCCACATGCCCATTTGCTCTAAGCCATATGGAAGCATTTCTAAGATACTCACTGGGTAACCACATGGCCATTTATGTATTGAGACTGTTAGCACTATCAGGTGGAAAATGACAAATACTACAAACACCAGTTGAACCTGGGATTTGAACCTGTGACCCTGCAATCACCATCTGCACTGTAGGCGGGTTGCCTAACCACTGGGCTATGGAGGCTCCCAAAGATTATGCTAAGCAGAGAGACTTTTCTCAAAGTATATTCTGTGTATTTAGTATTGATGTAGAACTTTAACAAAATCAATTAAAATAATAATAATAAACACAGTGCAACATCCAACCATCATCCACACGCACATTTATTCTAAGCCGTATGGAAGCATTTCCAAGGTACTCACTGGGGAACCACATGGCCATTTATGTATTGAGACTGTTAGCACTATCAGGTGGAAAATGACAAATACTACAAACACCAGTTGAACCTGGGATTTGAACCTGTGACCCGGAAATCACCATTTGCACTGTAGGCGGGTTGCCTAACCACTGGGCTATGGAGCCTCCCAAAGATTATGCTAAGCAGAGAGACTTTTCTCAAAGTATATTCTGTGTATTTAGTATTGATGTTGAACTTTATCAAAATCAATTACATTAATAATAATAAACACAGTGCAACATGCAACTAAGTATACAACCATCATCCACATGCCCATTTGCTCTAAGCCATATGGAAGCATTTCTAAGATACTCACTGGGTAACCACATGGCCATTTATGTATTGAGACTGTTAGCACTATCAGGTGGAAAATGACAAATACTACAAACACCAGTTGAACCTGGGATTCGAACCTGTGACCCTGCAATCACCATCTGCACTGTAGGCGGGTTGCCTAACCACTGGGCTATGGAGGCTCCCAAAGGTTATGCTAAGCAGAGAGACTTTTCTCAAAGTATATTCTGTGTATTTAGTATTGATGTAGAACTTTAACAAAATCAATTAAAATAATAATAATAAACACAGTGCAACATCCAACCATCATCCACACGCACATTTATTCTAAGCCGTATGGAAGCATTTCCAAGGTACTCACTGGGGAACCACATGGCCATTTATGTATTGAGACTGTTAGCACTATCAGGTTGAAAATGACAAATACTACAAACACCAGTTGAACCTGGGATTCGAACCTGTGACCCTGCAATCACCATCTGCACTGTAGGCGGGTTGCCTAACCATTGGGCTATGGAGCCTCCCGAAGATTATGCTAAGCAGAGAGACTTTTCTCAAAGTATATTCTGTATATTTAGTATTGATGTTGAACTTTATCAAAATCAATTACAATAATAATAATAAACACAGTGCAACATGCAACTAAGTATACAACCATTATCCATATGCCCATTTACTCTAAGCCATATGGAAGCATTTCTAAGGTACTCACTGGGTAACCACATGGCCATTTATGTATTGAGACTGTTAGCACTATCAGGTGGAAAATGACAAATACTACAAACACCAGTTGAACCTGGGATTCGAACCTGTGACCCTGCAATCACCATCTGCACTGTAGGCGGGTTGCCTAACCACTGGGCTATGGAGGCTCCCAAAGATTATGCTAAGCAGAGAGACTTTTCTCAAAGTATATTCTGTGTATTTAGTATTGATGTAGAACTTTAACAAAATCAATTAAAATAATAATAATAAACACAGTGCAACATCCAACCATCATCCACACGCACATTTATTCTAAGCCGTATGGAAGCATTTCCAAGGTACTCACTGGGGAACCACATGGCCATTTATGTATTGAGACTGTTAGCACTATCAGGTGGAAAATGACAAATACTACAAACACCAGTTGAACCTGGGATTCGAACCTGTGACCCTGCAATCACCATCTGCACTGTAGGCGGGTTGCCTAACCACTGGGCTATGGAGCCTCCCAAAGATTATGCTAAGCAGAGAGACTTTTCTCAAAGTATATTCTGTGTATTTAGTATTGATGTTGAACTTTATCAAAATCAATTACATTAATAATAATAAACACAGTGCAACATGCAACTAAGTATACAACCATCATCCACATGCCCATTTGCTCTAAGCCATATGGAAGCATTTCTAAGATACTCACTGGGTAACCACATGGCCATTTATGTATTGAGACTGTTAGCACTATCAGGTGGAAAATAACAAATACTACAAACACCAGTTGAACCTGGGATTCGAACCTGTGACCCTGCAATCACCATCTGCACTGTAGGCGGGTTGCCTAACCACTGGGCTATGGAGGCTCCCAAAGATTATGCTAAGCAGAGAGACTTTTCTCAAAGTATATTCTGTGTATTTAGTATTGATGTAGAACTTTAACAAAATCAATTAAAATAATAATAATAAACACAGTGCAACATCCAACCATCATCCACACGCACATTTATTCTAAGCCGTATGGAAGCATTTCCAAGGTACTCACTGGGGAACCACATGGCCATTTATGTATTGAGACTGTTAGCACTATCAGGTGGAAAATGACAAATACTACAAACACCAGTTGAACCTGGGATTTGAACCTGTGACCCGGAAATCACCATTTGCACTGTAGGCGGGTTGCCTAACCACTGGGCTATGGAGCCTCCCAAAGATTATGCTAAGCAGAGAGACTTTTCTCAAAGTATATTCTGTGTATTTAGTATTGATGTTGAACTTTATCAAAATCAATTACATTAATAATAATAAACACAGTGCAACATGCAACCATCATCCACATGCACATTTATTCTAAGCCGTATGGAAGCATTTCCAAGGTACTCACTGGGGAACCACATGGCCATTTATGTATTGAGACTGTTAGCACTATCAGGTGGAAAATGACAAATACTATAAACACCAGTTGAACCTGGGATTCGAACCTGTGACCCTGCAATCACCATCTGCACTGTAGGCAGGTTGCCTAACCACTGGGCTATGGAGGCTCCCAAAGATTATGCTAAGCAGAGAGACTTTTCTCAAAGTATATTCTGTGTATTTAGTATTGATGTTGAACTTTATCAAAATCAATTACATTAATAATAATAAACACAGTGCAACATGCAACTAAGTATACAACCATCATCCACATGCCCATTTGCTCTAAGCCATATGGAAGCATTTCTAAGATACTCACTGGGTAACCACATGGCCATTTATGTATTGAGACTGTTAGCACTATCAGGTGGAAAATGACAAATACTACAAACACCAGTTGAACCAGGGATTCGAACCTGTGACCCTGCAATCACCATCTGCACTGTAGGCGGGTTGCCTAACCACTGGGCTAAGGAGGCTCCCAAAGATTATGCTAAGCAGAGAGACTTTTCTCAAAGTATATTCTGTGTTTTTATTATTGATGTTGAACTTTATCAAAATCAATTACAATAATAATAATAAACACAGTGCAACATGCAACTAAGTATACAACCATCATCCACATGCCCATTTACTCTAAGCCATATGGAAGCATTTCTAAGGTACTCACTGGGTAACCACATGGCCATTTATGTATTGAGACTGTTAGCACTATCAGGTGGAAAATGACAAATACTACAAACACCAGTTGAACCTGGGATTCGAACCTGTGACCCTGCAATCACCATCTGCACTGTAGGCGGGTTGCCTAACCACTGGGCTATGGAGGCTCCCAAAGATTATGCTAAGCAGAGAGACTTTTCTCAAAGTATATTCTGTGTATTTAGTATTGATGTAGAACTTTAACAAAATCAATTAAAATAATAATAATAAACACAGTGCAACATCCAACCATCATCCACACGCACATTTATTCTAAGCCGTATGGAAGCATTTCCAAGGTACTCACTGGGGAACCACATGGCCATTTATGTATTGAGACTGTTAGCACTATCAGGTGGAAAATGACAAATACTACAAACACCAGTTGAACCTGGGATTTGAACCTGTGACCCTGCAATCACCATCTGCACTGTAGGCGGGTTGCCTAACCACTGGGCTATGGAGCCTCCCAAAGATTATGCTAAGCAGAGAGACTTTTCTCAAAGTATATTCTGTGTATTTAGTATTGATGTTGAACTTTATCAAAATCAATTACATTAATAATAATAAACACAGTGCAACATGCAACTAAGTATACAACCATCATCCACATGCCCATTTGCTCTAAGCCATATGGAAGCATTTCTAAGATACTCACTGGGTAACCACATGGCCATTTATGTATTGAGACTGTTAGCACTATCAGGTGGAAAATGACAAATACTACAAACACCAGTTGAACCTGGGATTTGAACCTGTGACCCTGCAATCACCATCTGCACTGTAGGCGGGTTGCCTAACCACTGGGCTATGGAGGCTCCCAAAGATTATGCTAAGCAGAGAGACTTTTCTCAAAGTATATTCTGTGTATTTAGTATTGATGTAGAACTTTAACAAAATCAATTAAAATAATAATAATAAACACAGTGCAACATCCAACCATCATCCACACGCACATTTATTCTAAGCCGTATGGAAGCATTTCCAAGGTACTCACTGGGGAACCACATGGCCATTTATGTATTGAGACTGTTAGCACTATCAGGTGGAAAATGACAAATACTACAAACACCAGTTGAACCTGGGATTTGAACCTGTGACCCAGAAATCACCATTTGCACTGTAGGCGGGTTGCCTAACCACTGGGCTATGGAGCCTCCCAAAGATTATGCTAAGCAGAGAGACTTTTCTCAAAGTATATTCTGTGTATTTAGTATTGATGTTGAACTTTATCAAAATCAATTACATTAATAATAATAAACACAGTGCAACATGCAACTAAGTATACAACCATCATCCACATGCCCATTTGCTCTAAGCCATATGGAAGCATTTCTAAGATACTCACTGGGTAACCACATGGCCATTTATGTATTGAGACTGTTAGCACTATCAGGTGGAAAATAACAAATACTACAAACACCAGTTGAACCTGGGATTCGAACCTGTGACCCTGCAATCACCATCTGCACTGTAGGCGGGTTGCCTAACCACTGGGCTATGGAGGCTCCCAAAGGTTATGCTAAGCAGAGAGACTTTTCTCAAAGTATATTCTGTGTATTTAGTATTGATGTAGAACTTTAACAAAATCAATTAAAATAATAATAATAAACACAGTGCAACATCCAACCATCATCCACACGCACATTTATTCTAAGCCGTATGGAAGCATTTCCAAGGTACTCACTGGGGAACCACATGGCCATTTATGTATTGAGACTGTTAGCACTATCAGGTTGAAAATGACAAATACTACAAACACCAGTTGAACCTGGGATTCGAACCTGTGACCCTGCAATCACCATCTGCACTGTAGGCGGGTTGCCTAACCATTGGGCTATGGAGCCTCCCGAAGATTATGCTAAGCAGAGAGACTTTTCTCAAAGTATATTCTGTATATTTAGTATTGATGTTGAACTTTATCAAAATCAATTACAATAATAATAATAAACACAGTGCAACATGCAACTAAGTATACAACCATCATCCACATGCCCATTTACTCTAAGCCATATGGAAGCATTTCTAAGGTACTCACTGGGTAACCACATGGCCATTTATGTATTGAGACTGTTAGCACTATCAGGTGGAAAATGACAAATACTACAAACACCAGTTGAACCTGGCATTCGAACCTGTGACCCTGCAATCACCATCTGCACTGTAGGCGGGTTGCCTAACCACTGGGCTATGGAGGCTCCCAAAGATTATGCTAAGCAGAGAGACTTTTCTCAAAGTATATTCTGTGTATTTAGTATTGATGTAGAACTTTAACAAAATCAATTAAAATAATAATAATAAACAGTGCAACATCCAACCATCATCCACACGCACATTTATTCTAAGCCGTATGGAAGCATTTCCAAGGTACTCACTGGGGAACCACATGGCCATTTATGTATTGAGACTGTTAGCACTATCAGGTGGAAAATGACAAATACTACAAACACCAGTTGAACCTGGAATTCGAACCTGTGACCCTGCAATCACCATCTGCACTGTAGGCGGGTTGCCTAACCACTGGGCTATGGAGCCTCCCGAAGATTATGCTAAGCAGAGAGACTTTTCTCAAAGTATATTCTGTGTATTTAGTATTGATGTTGAACTTTATCAAAATCAATTACATTAATAATAATAAACACAGTGCAACATGCAACTAAGTATACAACCATCATCCACATGCCCATTTGCTCTAAGCCATATGGAAGCATTTCTAAGATACTCACTGGGTAACCACATGGCCATTTATGTATTGAGACTGTTAGCACTATCAGGTGGAAAATGACAAATACTACAAACACCAGTTGAACCTGGGATTCGAACCTGTGACCCTGCAAACACCATCTGCACTGTAGGCGGGTTGCCTAACCACTGGGCTATGGAGCCTCCCGAAGATTACGCTAAGCAGAGAGACTTTTCTCAAAGTATATTCTGTGTATTTAGTATTGATGTTGAACTTTATCAAAATCAATTACATTAATAATAATAAACACAGTGCAACATGCAACTAAGTATACAACCATCATCCACATGCCCATTTGCTCTAAGCCATATGGAAGCATTTCTAAGATACTCACTGGGTAACCACATGGCCATTTATGTATTGAGACTGTTAGCACTATCAGGTGGAAAATGACAAATACTACAAACACCAGTTGAACCTGGGATTCGAACCTGTGACCCTGCAATCACCATCTGCACTGTAGGCGGGTTGCCTAACCACTGGGCTATGGAGCCTCCCGAAGATTATGCTAAGCAGAGAGACTTTTCTCAAAGTATATTCTGTGTATTTAGTATTGATGTTGAACTTTATCAAAATCAATTACAATAATAATAATAATAAACACAGTGCAACATGCAACTAAGTATACAACCATCATCCACATGCCCATTTACTCTAAGCCATATGGAAGCATTTCTAAGGTACTCACTGGGTAACCACATGGCCATTTATGTATTGAGACTGTTAGCACTATCAGGTGGAAAATGACAAATACTACAAACACCAGTTGAACCTGGCATTCGAACCTGTGACCCTGCAATCACCATCTGCACTGTAGGCGGGTTGCCTAACCACTGGGCTATGGAGCCTCCCAAAGATTATGCTAAGCAGAGAGACTTTTCTCAAAGTATATTCTGTGTATTTAGTATTGATGTTGAACTTTATCAAAATCAATTACAATAATAATAATAAACACAGTGCAACATGCAACTAAGTATAAAACCATCATCCACATGCCCATTTACTCTAAACCATATGGAAGCATTTCTAAGGTACTCACTGGGTAACCACATGGCCATTTATGTATTGAGACTGTTAGCACTATCAGGTGGAAAATGACAAATACTACAAACACCAGTTGAACCTGGGATTCGAACCTGTGACCCTGTTATCACCATCTGCACTGTAGGCGGGTTGCCTAACCACTGGGCTATGGAGGCTCCCAAAGATTATGCTAAGCAGAGAGACTTTTCTCAAAGTATATTCTGTGTATTTAGTATTGATGTAGAACTTTAACAAAATCAATTAAAATAATAATAATAAACACAGTGCAACATCCAACCATCATCCACACGCACATTTATTCTAAGCTGTATGGAAGCATTTCCAAGGTACTCACTGGGGAACCACATGGCCATTTATGTATTGAGACTGTTAGCACTATCAGGTGGAAAATGACAAATACTACAAACACCAGTTGAACCTGGTATTCGAACCTGTGACCCTGCAATCACCATCTGCACTGTAGGCGGGTTGCCTAACCACTGGGCTATGGAGCCTCCCAAAGATCATGCTAAGCAGAGAGACTTTTCTCAAAGTATATTCTGTGTATTTAGTATTGATGTTGAACTTTATCAAAATCAATTACAATAATAATAAGAAACACAGTGCAACATGCAACTAAGTATACAACCATCATCCACATGCCAATTTACTCTAAGCCATATGGAAGCATTTCTAAGGTACTCACTAGGTAACCACATGGCCATTTATGTATTGAGACTGTTAGCACTATCAGGTGGAAAATGACAAATACTACAAACACCAGTTGAACCTGGGATTCGAACCTGTGACCCTGCAATCACCATCTGCACTGTAGGCGGGTTGCCTAACCACTGGGCTATGGAGGCTCCCAAAGATTATGCTAAGCAGAGAGACTTTTCTCAAAGTATATTCTGTGTATTTAGTATTGATGTAGAACTTTAACAAAATCAATTAAAATAATAATAATAAACACAGTGCAACATCCAACCATCATCCACATGCACATTTATTCTAAGCCGTATTGAAGCATTTCCAAGGTACTCACTGGGGAACCACATGGCCATTTATGTATTGAGACTGTTAGCACTATCAGGTGGAAAATGACAAATACTACAAACACCAGTCGAACCTGGGATTCGAACCTGTGACCCTGCAAACACCATCTGCACTGTAGGCGGGTTGCCTAACCACTGGGCTATGGAGCCTCCCGAAGATTACGCTAAGCAGAGAGACTTTTCTCAAAGTATATTCTGTGTATTTAGTATTGATGTTGAACTTTATCAAAATCAATTACATTAATAATAATAAACACAGTGCAACATGCAACTAAGTATACAACCATCATCCACATGCCCATTTGCTCTAAGCCATATGGAAGCATTTCTAAGATACTCACTGGGTAACCACATGGCCATTTATGTATTGAGACTGTTAGCACTATCAGGTGGAAAATGACAAATACTACAAACACCAGTTGAACCTGGGATTCGAACCTGTGACCCTGCAAACACCATCTGCACTGTAGGCGGGTTGCCTAACCACTGGGCTATGGAGCCTCCCGAAGATTACGCTAAGCAGAGAGACTTTTCTCAAAGTATATTCTGTGTATTTAGTATTGATGTTGAACTTTATCAAAATCAATTACATTAATAATAATAAACACAGTGCAACATGCAACTAAGTATACAACCATCATCCACATGCCCATTTGCTCTAAGCCATATGGAAGCATTTCTAAGATACTCACTGGGTAACCACATGGCCATTTATGTATTGAGACTGTTAGCACTATCAGGTGGAAAATGACAAATACTACAAACACCAGTTGAACCTGGGATTCGAACCTGTGACCCTGCAATCACCATCTGCACTGTAGGCGGGTTGCCTAACCACTGGGCTATGGAGCCTCCCGAAGATTATGCTAAGCAGAGAGACTTTTCTCAAAGTATATTCTGTGTATTTAGTATTGATGTTGAACTTTATCAAAATCAATTACAATAATAATAATAATAAACACAGTGCAACATGCAACTAAGTATACAACCATCATCCACATGCCCATTTACTCTAAGCCATATGGAAGCATTTCTAAGGTACTCACTGGGTAACCACATGGCCATTTATGTATTGAGACTGTTAGCACTATCAGGTGGAAAATGACAAATACTACAAACACCAGTTGAACCTGGCATTCGAACCTGTGACCCTGCAATCACCATCTGCACTGTAGGCGGGTTGCCTAACCACTGGGCTATGGAGCCTCCCAAAGATTATGCTAAGCAGAGAGACTTTTCTCAAAGTATATTCTGTGTATTTAGTATTGATGTTGAACTTTATCAAAATCAATTACAATAATAATAATAAACACAGTGCAACATGCAACTAAGTATACAACCATCATCCACATGCCCATTTACTCTAAACCATATGGAAGCATTTCTAAGGTACTCACTGGGTAACCACATGGCCATTTATGTATTGAGACTGTTAGCACTATCAGGTGGAAAATGACAAATACTACAAACACCAGTTGAACCTGGGATTCGAACCTGTGACCCTGTTATCACCATCTGCACTGTAGGTGGGTTGCCTAACCACTGGGCTATGGAGGCTCCCAAAGATTATGCTATGCAGAGAGACTTTTCTCAAAGTATATTCTGTGTATTTAGTATTGATGTAGAACTTTAACAAAATCAATTAAAATAATAATAATAAACACAGTGCAACATCCAACCATCATCCACACGCACATTTATTCTAAGCCGTATGGAAGCATTTCCAAGGTACTCACTTGGGAACCACATGGCCATTTATGTATTGAGACTGTTAGCACTATCAGGTGGAAAATGATAAATACTACAAACACCAGTTGAACATGGGATTCAAACCTGTGACCCTGCAATCACCATCTGCACTGTAGGCGGGTTGCCTAACCACTGGGCTATGGAGCCTTCCAAAGATTATGCTAAGCAGAGAGACTTTTCTCAAAGTATATTCTGTGTATTTAGTATTGATGTTGAACTTTATCAAAATCAATTACAATAATAATAATAATAAACAGTGCAACATGCAACTAAGTATACAACCATCATCCACATGCCCATTTACTCTAAGCCATATGGAAGCATTTCTAAGGTACTCACTGGGTAACCACATGGCCATTTATGTATTGAGACTGTTAGCACTATCAGGTGGAAAATGACAAATACTACAAACACCAGTTGAACCTGGAATTCGAACCTGTGACCCTGCAATCACCATCTGCACTGTAGGCGGGTTGCCTAACCACTGGGCTATGGAGGCTCCCAAAGATTATGCTAAGCAGAGAGACTTTTCTCAAAGTATATTCTGTGTATTTAGTATTGATGTAGAACTTTAACAAAATCAATTAAAATAATAATAATAAACACAGTGCAACATCCAACCATCATCCACACGCACATTTATTCTAAGCCGTATGGAAGCATTTCCAAGGTACTCACTGGGGAACCACATGGCCATTTATGTATAGAGACTGTTAGCACTATCAGGTGGAAAATGACAAATACTACAAACACCAGTTGAACCTGGGATTCGAACCTGTGACCCTGCAATCACCATCTGCACTGTAGGCGGGTTGCCTAACCACTGGGCTATGGAGCCTCCCGAAGATTATGCTAAGCAGAGAGACTTTTCTCAAAGTATATTCTGTGTATTTAGTATTGATGTTGAACTTTATCAAAATCAATTACATTAATAATAATAAACACAGTGCAACATGCAACTAAGTATACAACCATCATCCACATGCCCATTTGCTCTAAGCCATATGGAAGCATTTCTAAGATACTCACTGGGTAACCACATGGCCATTTATGTATTGAGACTGTTAGCACTATCAGGTGGAAAATGACAAATACTACAAACACCAGTTGAACCTGGGATTCGAACCTGTGACCCTGCAATCACCATCTGCACTGTAGGCGGGTTGCCTAACCACTGGGCTATGGAGGCTCCCAAAGATTATGCTAAGCAGAGAGACTTTTCTCAAAGTATATTCTGTGTATTTAGTATTGATGTAGAACTTTAACAAAATCAATTAAAATAATAATAATAAACACAGTGCAACATCCAACCATCATCCACACGCACATTTATTCTAAGCCGTATGGAAGCATTTCCAAGGTACTCACTGGGGAACCACATGGCCATTTATGTATTGAGACTGTTAGCACTATCAGGTGGAAAATGACAAATACTACAAACACCAGTTGAACCTGGGATTCGAACCTGTGACCCTGCAATCACCATCTGCACTGTAGGCGGGTTGCCTAACCACTGGGCTATTGAGCCTCCCGAAGATTATGCTAAGCAGAGAGACTTTTCTCAAAGTATATTCTGTGTATTTAGTATTGATGTTGAACTTTATCAAAATCAATTACATTAATAATAATAAACACAGTGCAACATGCAACTAAGTATACAACCATCATCCACATGCCCATTTGCTCTAAGCCATATGGAAGCATTTCTAAGATACTCACTGGGTAACCACATGGCCATTTATGTATTGAGACTGTTAGCACTATCAGGTGGAAAATGACAAATACTACAAACACCAGTTGAACCTGGGATTCGAACCTGTGACCCTGCAATCACCATCTGCACTGTAGGCGGGTTGCCTAACCACTGGGCTATGGAGCCTCCCGAAGATTATGCTAAGCAGAGAGACTTTTCTCAAAGTATATTCTGTGTATTTAGTATTGATGTTGAACTTTATCAAAATCAATCACAATAATAATAAGAAACACAGTGCAACATGCAACTAAGTATACAACCATCATCCACATGCCAATTTACTCTAAGCCATATGGAAGCATTTCTAAGGTACTCACTAGGTAACCACATGGCCATTTATGTATTGAGACTGTTAGCACTATCTGGTGGAAAATGACAAATACTACAAACACCAGTTGAACCTGGGATTCGAACCTGTGACTCTGCAATCACCATCTGCACTGTAGGCGGGTTGCCTAACCACTGGACTATGGAGGCTCCCAAAGATTATGCTAAGCAGAGAGACTTTTCTCAAAGTATATTCTGTGTATTTAGTATTGATGTAGAACTTTAACACAATCAATTAAAATAATAATAATAAACACAGAGCAACATCAAACCATCATCCACATGCACATTTATTCTAAGCCGTATGGAAGCATTTCCAAGGTACTCACTGGGGAACCACATGGCCATTTATGTATTGAGACTGTTAGCACTATCAGGTGGAAAATGACAAATACTACAAACACCAGTTGAACCTGGGATTCGAACCTGTGACCCTGCAATCACCATCTGCACTGTAGGCGGGTTGCCTAACCACTAGGCTATGGAGGCTCCCAAAGATTATGCTAAGCAGAGAGACTTTTCTCAAAGTATATTCTGTGTATTTAGTATTGATGTAGAACTTTAACAAAATCAATTAAAATAATAATAATAAACACAGTGCAACATCCAACCATCATCCACATGCACATTTATTCTAAGCCGTATGGAAGCATTTCCAAGGCACTCACTGGGGAACCACATGGCCATTTATGTATTGAGACTGTTAGCACTATCAGGTGGAAAATGACAAATACTACAAACACCAGTTGAACCTGGAATTCGAACCTGTGACCCTGCAATCACCATCTGCACTGTAGGCGGGTTGCCTAACCACTGGGCTATGGAGGCTCCCAAAGATTATGCTAAGCAGAGAGACTTTTCTCAAAGTATATTCTGTGTATTTAGTATTGATGTAGAACTTTAACAAAATCAATTAAAATAATAATAATAAACACAGTGCAACATCCAACCATCATCCACACTTATTCTAAGCCGTATGGAAGCATTTCCAAGGTACTCACTGGGGAACCACATGGCCATTTATGTATAGAGACTGTTAGCACTATCAGGTGGAAAATGACAAATACTACAAACACCAGTTGAACCTGGGATTCGAACCTGTGACCCTGCAATCACCATCTGCACTGTAGGCGGGTTGCCTAACCACTGGGCTATGGAGCCTCCCGAAGATTATGCTAAGCAGAGAGACTTTTCTCAAAGTATATTCTGTGTATTTAGTATTGATGTTGAACTTTATCAAAATCAATTACATTAATAATAATAAACACAGTGCAACATGCAACTAAGTATACAACCATCATCCACATGCCCATTTGCTCTAAGCCATATGGAAGCATTTCTAAGATACTCACTGGGTAACCACATGGCCATTTATGTATTGAGACTGTTAGCACTATCAGGTGGAAAATGACAAATACTACAAACACCAGTTGAACCTGGGATTCGAACCTGTGACCCTGCAATCACCATCTGCACTGTAGGCGGGTTGCCTAACCACTGGGCTATGGAGGCTCCCAAAGATTATGCTAAGCAGAGAGACTTTTCTCAAAGTATATTCTGTGTATTTAGTATTGATGTAGAACTTTAACAAAATCAATTAAAATAATAATAATAAACACAGTGCAACATCCAACCATCATCCACACGCACATTTATTCTAAGCCGTATGGAAGCATTTCCAAGGTACTCACTGGGGAACCACATGGCCATTTATGTATTGAGACTGTTAGCACTATCAGGTGGAAAATGACAAATACTACAAACACCAGTTGAACCTGGGATTCGAGCCTGTGACCCTGCAATCACCATCTGCACTGTAGGCGGGTTGCCTAACCACTGGGCTATGGAGCCTCCCGAAGATTATGCTAAGCAGAGAGACTTTTCTCAAAGTATATTCTGTGTATTTAGTATTGATGTTGAACTTTATCAAAATCAATCACAATAATAATAAGAAACACAGTGCAACATGCAACTAAGTATACAACCATCATCCACATGCCAATTTACTCTAAGCCATATGGAAGCATTTCTAAGGTACTCACTAGGTAACCACATGGCCATTTATGTATTGAGACTGTTAGCACTATCTGGTGGAAAATGACAAATACTACAAACACCAGTTGAACCTGGGATTCGAACCTGTGACTCTGCAATCACCATCTGCACTGTAGGCGGGTTGCCTAACCACTGGACTATGGAGGCTCCCAAAGATTATGCTAAGCAGAGAGACTTTTCTCAAAGTATATTCTGTGTATTTAGTATTGATGTAGAACTTTAACACAATCAATTAAAATAATAATAATAAACACAGAGCAACATCAAACCATCATCCACACGCACATTTATTCTAAGCCGTATGGAAGCATTTCCAAGGTACTCACTGGGGAACCACATGGCCATTTATGTATTGAGACTGTTAGCACTATCAGGTGGAAAATGACAAATACTACAAACACCAGTTGAACCTGGGATTCGAACCTGTGACCCTGCAATCACCATCTGCACTGTAGGCGGGTTGCCTAACCACTAGGCTATGGAGGCTCCCAAAGATTATGCTAAGCAGAGAGACTTTTCTCAAAGTATATTCTGTGTATTTAGTATTGATGTAGAACTTTAACAAAATCAATTAAAATAATAATAATAAACACAGTGCAACATCCAACCATCATCCACATGCACATTTATTCTAAGCCGTATGGAAGCATTTCCAAGGCACTCACTGGGGAACCACATGGCCATTTATGTATTGAGACTGTTAGCACTATCAGGTGGAAAATGACAAATACTACAAACACCAGTTGAACCTGGGATTTGAACCTGTGACCCTGCAATCACCATCTGCACTGTAGGCGGGTTGCCTAACCACTGGGCTATGGAGCCTCCCGAAGATTATGCTAAGCAGAGAGACTTTTCTCAAAGTATATTCTGTGTATTTAGTATTGATGTTGAACTTTATCAAAATCAATTACAATAATAATAATAAACACCGTGCAACATGCAACTAAGTATACAACCATCATCCACATGCCCATTTACTCTAAGCCATATGGAAGCATTTCTAAGGTACTCACTGGGTAACCACATGGCCATTTATGTATTGAGACTGTTAGCACTATCAGGTGGAAAATGATAAATACTACAAACACCAGTTGAACCTGGCATTCGAACCTGTGACCCTGCAATCACCATCTGCACTGTAGGCGGGTTGCCTAACCACTGGGCTATGGAGCCTCCCAAAGATTATGCTAAGCAGAGAGACTTTTCTCAAAGTATATTCTCTGTATTTAGTATTGATGTTGAACTTTATCAAAATCAATTACAATAATAATAATAAACACAGTGCAACATGCAACTAAGTATACAACCATCATCCACATGCCCATTTACTCTAAGCCATATGGAAGCATTTCTAAGGTACTCACTGGGTAACCACATGGCCATTTATGTATTGAGACTGTTAGCACTATCAGGTGGAAAATGACAAATACTACAAACACCAGTTGAACCTGGGATTCGAACCTGTGACCCTGCAATCACCATCTGCACTGTAGGCGGGTTGCCTAACCACTGGGCTATGGAGGCTCCCAAAGATTATGCTATGCAGAGAGACTTTTCTCAAAGTATATTCTGTGTATTTAGTATTGATGTAGAACTTTAACAAAATCAATTAAAATAATAATAATAAACACAGTGCAACATCCAACCATCATCCACACGCACATTTATTCTAAGCCGTATGGAAGCATTTCCAAGGTACTCACTTGGGAACCACATGGCCATTTATGTATTGAGACTGTTAGCACTATCAGGTGGAAAATGATAAATACTACAAACACCAGTTGAACCTGGGATTCGAACCTGTGACCCTGCAATCACCATCTGCACTGTAGGCGGGTTGCCTAACCACTGGGCTATGGAGCCTTCCAAAGATTATGCTAAGCAGAGAGACTTTTCTCAAAGTATATTCTGTGTATTTAGTATTGATGTTGAACTTTATCAAAATCAATTACAATAATAATAATAAACAGTGCAACATGCAACTAAGTATACAACCATCATCCACATGCCCATTTACTCTAAGCCATATGGAAGCATTTCTAAGGTACTCACTGGGTAACCACATGGCCATTTATGTATTGAGACTGTTAGCACTATCAGGTGGAAAATGACAAATACTACAAACACCAGTTGAACCTGGAATTCGAACCTGTGACCCTGCAATCACCATCTGCACTGTAGGCGGGTTGCCTAACCACTGGGCTATGGAGGCTCCCAAAGATTATGCTAAGCAGAGAGACTTTTCTCAAAGTATATTCTGTGTATTTAGTATTGATGTAGAACTTTAACAAAATCAATTAAAATAATAATAATAAACACAGTGCAACATCCAACCATCATCCACACGCACATTTATTCTAAGCCGTATGGTAGCATTTCCAAGGTACTCACTGGGGAACCACATGGCCATTTATGTATTGAGACTGTTAGCACTATCAGGTGGAAAATGACAAATACTACAAACACCAGTTGAACCTGGGATTCAAACCTGTGACCCTGCAATCACCATCAGCATTGTAGGCGGGTTGCCTAACCACTGGGCTATGGAGGCTCCCAAAGATTATGCTAAGCAGAGAGACTTTTCTCAAAGTATATTCTGTGTATTTAGTATTGATGTTGAACTTTATCAAAATCAATTACAATAATAATAATAAACACAGTGCAACATGCAACTAAGTATACAACCATCATCCACATGCCCATTTACTCTAAGCCATATGGAAGCATTTCTAAGGTACTCACTGGGTAACCACATGGCCATTTATGTATTGAGACTGTTAGCACTATCAGGTGGAAAATGATAAATACTACAAACACCAGTTGAACTTGGGATTCGAACCTGTGGCCCTGCAATCACCATCTGCACTATAGGCGGGTTGCCTAACCACTGGGCTATGGAGCCTCCCAAAGATTATGCTAAGCAGAGAGACTTTTCTCAAAGTATATTCTATGTATTTAGTATTGATGTAGAACTTTAACAAAATCAATTAAAATAATAATAATAAACACAGTGCAACATCCAACCATCATCCACACGCACATTTATTCTAAGCCGTATGGAAGCATTTCCAAGGTACTCACTGGGGAACCACATGGCCATTTATGTATTGAGACTGTTAGCACTATCAGGTGGAAAGTGACAAATACTACAAACACCAGTTGAACCTGGGATTCGAACCTGTGACCCTGCAATCACCATCTGCACTGTAGGCGGGTTGCCTAACCACTGGGCTATGGAGCCTCCCGAAGATTATGCTAAGCAGAGAGACTTTTCTCAAAGTATATTCTGTGTATTTAGTATTGATGTTGAACTTTATCAAAATCAATTACAATAATAATAAGAAACACAGTGCAACATGCAACTAAGTATACAACCATCATCCACATGCCAATTTACTCTAAGCCATATGGAAGCATTTCTAAGGTACTCACTGGGTAACCACATGGCCATTTATGTATTGAGACTGTTAGCACTATCAGGTGGAAAATGACAAATACTACAAACACTAGTTGAACCTGGGATTCGAACCTGTGATCCTGCAATCACCATCTGCACTGTAGGCGGGTTGCCTAACCACTGGGCTATGGAGCCTCCCGAAGATTATGCTAAGCAGAGAGACTTTTCTCAAAGTATATTCTGTGTATTTAGTATTGATGTTGAACTTTATCAAAATCAATTACATTAATAATAATAAACACAGTGCAACATGCAACTAAGTATACAACCATCATCCACATGCCCATTTGCTCTAAGCCATATGGAAGCATTTCTAAGATACTCACTGGGTAACCACATGGCCATTTATGTATTGAGACTGTTAGCACTATCAGGTGGAAAATGACAAATACTACAAACACCAGTTGAACCTGGGATTCGAACCTGTGACCCTGCAATCACCATCTGCACTGTAGGCAGGTTGCCTAACCACTAGGCTAAGGAGGCTCCCAAAGATTATGCTAAGCAGAGAGACTTTTCTCAAAGTATATTCTGTGTATTTAGTATTGATGTAGAACTTTAACAAAATCAATTAAAATAATAATAATAAACACAGTGCAACATCCAACCATCATCCACACGCACATTTATTCTAAGCCGTATGGAAGCATTTCCAAGGTACTCACTGGGGAACCACATGGCCATTTATGTATTGAGACTGTTAGCACTATCAGGTGGAAAATGACAAATACTACAAACACCAGTTGAACCTGGGATTCGAACCTGTGATCCTGCAATCACCATCTGCACTGTAGGCGGGTTGCCTAACCACTGGGCTATGGAGCCTCCCGAAGATTATGCTAAGCAGAGAGACTTTTCTCAAAGTATATTCTGTGTATTTAGTATTGATGTTGAACTTTATCAAAATCAATTACATTAATAATAATAAACACAGTGCAACATGCAACTAAGTATACAACCATCATCCACATGCCCATTTGCTCTAAGCCATGGGTCTTCAACCTGCGACCCTCCAGCTGCTGTGGAACTACACATCCCAGCATGCCCTGCCTCAGTTTTAGCATACCTTAATAGCAAAACTGTGGCAGGGCATGCTGGGATGAGTAGTTTCACAGCAGCTGGAGGGCCACAGGATGAAGACCCATGCTCTAAGCCATATGGAAGCATTTCTAAGATACTCACTGGGTAACCACATGGCCATTTATGTATTGAGACTGTTAGCACTATCAGGTGGAAAATGACAAATACTACAAACACCAGTTGAACCTGGGATTCGAACCTGTGACCCTGCAATCACCATCTGCACTGTAGGCGGGTTGCCTAACCACTGGGCTATGGAGCCTCCCGAAGATTATGCTAAGCAGAGAGACTTTTCTCAAAGTATATTCTGTGTATTTAGTATTGATGTTGAACTTTATCAAAATCAATTACAATAATAATAATAAACACAGTGCAACATGCAACTAAGTATACAACCATCATCCACATGCCCATTTACTCTAAGCCATATGGAAGCATTTCTGAGGTACTCACTGGGTAACCACATGGCCATTTATGTATTGAGACTGTTAGCACTATCAGGTGGAAAATGACAAATACTACAAACACCAGTTGAACCTGGCATTCGAGCCTGTGACCCTGCAATCACCATCTGCACTGTAGGCGGGTTGCCTAACCACTGGGCTATGGAGCCTCCCAAAGTTTATGCTAAGCAGAGAGACTTTTCTCAAAGTATATTCTGTGTATTTAGTATTGATGTTGAACTTTATCAAAATCAATTACAATAATAATAATAAACACAGTGCAACATGCAACTAAGTATACATCCATCATCCACATGCCCATTTACTCTAAGCCATATGGAAGCATTTCTAAGGTACTCACTGGGTAACCACATGGCCATTTATGTATTGAGACTGTTAGCACTATCAGGTGGAAAATGACAAATACTACAAACACCAGTTGAACCTGGGATTCGAACCTGTGACCCTGTTATCACCATCTGCACTGTAGGCGGGTTGCCTAACCACTGGGCTATGGAGGCTCCCAAAGATTATGCTATGCAGAGAGACTTTTCTCAAAGTATATTCTGTGTATTTAGTATTGATGTAGAACTTTAACAAAATCAATTAAAATAATAATAATAAACACAGTGAAACATCCAACCATCATCCACACGCACATTTATTCTAAGCCGTATGGAAGCCTTTCCAAGGTACTCACTGGGGAACCACATGGCCATTTATGTATTGAGACTGTTAGCACTATCAGGTGGAAAATAACAAATACTACGAACACCAGTTGAACCTGGGATTCGAACCTGTGACCCTGCAATCACCATCTGCACTGTAGGCGGGTTGCCTAACCACTGGGCTATGGAGCCTCCCGAAGATTATGCTAAGCAGAGAGACTTTTCTCAAAGTATATTCTGTGTATTTAGTATTGATGTTGAACTTTATCAAAATCAATTACATTAATAATAATAAACACAGTGCAACATGCAACTAAGTATACAACCATCATCAACATGCCCATTTGCTCTAAGCCATATGGAAGCATTTCTAAGATACTCACTGGGTAACCACATGGCCATTTATGTATTGAGACTGTTAGCACTATCAGGTGGAAAATGACAAATACTACAAACACCAGTTGAACCTGGGATTCGAACCTGTGACCCTGCAATCACCATCTGCACTGTAGGCGGGTTGCCTAACCACTGGGCTATGGAGCCTCCCGAAGATTATGCTAAGCAGAGAGACTTTTCTCAAAGTATATTCTGTGTATTTAGTATTGATGTTGAACTTTATCAAAATCAATTACAATAATACTAATAAACACAGTGCAACATGCAAATAAGTATACAACCATCATCCACATGCCCATTTGCTCTAAGCCATATGGAAGCATTTCTAAGATACTCACTGGGTAACCACATGGCCATTTATGTATTGAGACTGCTAGCACTATCAGGTGGAAAATGACAAATACTACAAACACCAGTTGAACCTGGGATTTGAACCTGTGACCCTGCAATCACCATCTGCACTGTAGGCGGGTTGCCTAACCACTGGGCTATGGAGGCTCCCAAAGATTCTGCTAAGCAGAGAGACTTTTCTCAAAGTATATTCTGTGTATTTAGTATTGATGTAGAACTTTAACAAAATCAATTAAAATAATAATAATAAACACAGTGCAGCATCCAACCATCATCCACACGCACATTTATTCTAAGCCGTATGGAAGCATTTCCAAGGTACTCACTGGGGAACCACATGGCCATTTATGTATTGAGACTGTTAGCACTATCAGGTGGAAAATGACAAATACTACAAACACCAGTTGAACCTGGGATTTGAACCTGTGACCCTGCAATCACCATCTGCACTGTAGGCAGGTTGCCTAACCACTGGGCTATGGAGCCTCCCAAAGATTATGCTAAGCAGAGAGACTTTTCTCAAAGTATATTCTGTGTATTTAGTATTGATGTTGAACTTTATCAAAATCAATTACAATAATAATAATAAACACAGTGCAACATGCAACTAAGTATAAAACCATCATCCACATGCCCATTTACTCTAAACCATATGGAAGCATTTCTAAGGTACTCACTGGGTAACCACATGGCCATTTATGTATTGAGACTGTTAGCACTATCAGGTGGAAAATGACAAATACTACAAACACCAGTTGAACCTGGGATTCGAACCTGTGACCCTGTTATCATTATCTGCACTGTAGGCGGGTTGCCTAACCACTGGGCTATGGAGGCTCCCAAAGATTATGCTAAGCAGAGAGACTTTTCTCAAAGTATATTCTGTGTATTTAGTATTGATGTAGAACTTTAACAAAATCAATTAAAATAATAATAATAAACACAGTGCAACATCCAACCATCATCCACACGCACATTTATTCTAAGCTGTATGGAAGCATTTCCAAGGTACTCACTGGGGAACCACATGGCCATTTATGTATTGAGACTGTTAGCACTATCAGGTGGAAAATGACAAATACTACAAACACCAGTTGAACCTGGGATTCGAACCTGTGACCCTGCAATCACCATCTGCACTGTAGGCGGGTTGCCTAACCACTGGGCTATGGAGCCTCCCGAAGATTATGCTAAGCAGAGAGACTTTTCTCAAAGTATATTCTGTGTATTTAGTATTGATGTTGAACTTTATCAAAATCAATTACAATAATAATAAGAAACACAGTGCAACATGCAACTAAGTATACAACCATCATCCACATGCCAATTTACTCTAAGCCATATGGAAGCATTTCTAAGGTACTCACTAGGTAACCACATGGCCATTTATGTATTGAGACTGTTAGCACTATCAGGTGGAAAATGACAAATACTACAAACACCAGTTGAACCTGGGATTCGAACCTGTGACCCTGCAATCACCATCTGCACTGTAGGCGGGTTGCCTAACCACTGGGCTATGGAGGCTCCCAAAGATTATGCTAAGCAGAGAGACTTTTCTCAAAGTATATTCTGTGTATTTAGTATTGATGTAGAACTTTAACAAAATCAATTAAAATAATAATAATAAACACAGTGCAACATCCAACCATCATCCACATGCACATTTATTCTAAGCCGTATTGAAGCATTTCCAAGGTACTCACTGGGGAACCACATGGCCATTTATGTATTGAGACTGTTAGCACTATCAGGTGGAAAATGACAAATACTACAAACACCAGTTGAACCTGGGATTTGAACCTGTGACCCTGCAATCACCATCTGCACTGTAGGCGGGTTGCCTAACCACTGGGCTATGGAGCCTCCCGAAGATTATGCTAAGCAGAGAGACTTTTCTCAAAGTATATTCTGTGTATTTAGTATTGATGTTGAACTTTATCAAAATCAATTACATTAATAATAATAAACACAGTGCAACATGCAACTAAGTATACAACCATCATCCACATGCCCATTTGCTCTAAGCCATATGGAAGCATTTCTAAGATACTCACTGGGTAACCACATGGCCATTTATGTATTGAGACTGTTAGCACTATCAGGTGGAAAATGACAAATACTACAAACACCAGTTGAACCTGGGATTCGAACCTGTGACCCTGCAAACACCATCTGCACTGTAGGCGGGTTGCCTAACCACTGGGCTATGGAGCCTCCCGAAGATTACGCTAAGCAGAGAGACTTTTCTCAAAGTATATTCTGTGTATTTAGTATTGATGTTGAACTTTATCAAAATCAATTACATTAATAATAATAAACACAGTGCAACATGCAACTAAGTATACAACCATCATCCACATGCCCATTTGCTCTAAGCCATATGGAAGCATTTCTAAGATACTCACTGGGTAACCACATGGCCATTTATGTATTGAGACTGTTAGCACTATCAGGTGGAAAATGACAAATACTACAAACACCAGTTGAACCTGGGATTCGAACCTGTGACCCTGCAATCACCATCTGCACTGTAGGCGGGTTGCCTAACCACTGGGCTATGGAGCCTCCCGAAGATTATGCTAAGCAGAGAGACTTTTCTCAAAGTATATTCTGTGTATTTAGTATTGATGTTGAACTTTATCAAAATCAATTACAATAATAATAATAATAAACACAGTGCAACATGCAACTAAGTATACAACCATCATCCACATGCCCATTTACTCTAAGCCATATGGAAGCATTTCTAAGGTACTCACTGGGTAACCACATGGCCATTTATGTATTGAGACTGTTAGCACTATCAGGTGGAAAATGACAAATACTACAAACACCAGTTGAACCTGGCATTCGAACCTGTGACCCTGCAATCACCATCTGCACTGTAGGCGGGTTGCCTAACCACTGGGCTATGGAGCCTCCCAAAGATTATGCTAAGCAGAGAGACTTTTCTCAAAGTATATTCTGTGTATTTAGTATTGATGTTGAACTTTATCAAAATCAATTACAATAATAATAATAAACACAGTGCAACATGCAACTAAGTATACAACCATCATCCACATGCCCATTTACTCTAAACCATATGGAAGCATTTCTAAGGTACTCACTGGGTAACCACATGGCCATTTATGTATTGAGACTGTTAGCACTATCAGGTGGAAAATGACAAATACTACAAACACCAGTTGAACCTGGGATTCGAACCTGTGACCCTGTTATCACCATCTGCACTGTAGGTGGGTTGCCTAACCACTGGGCTATGGAGGCTCCCAAAGATTATGCTATGCAGAGAGACTTTTCTCAAAGTATATTCTGTGTATTTAGTATTGATGTAGAACTTTAACAAAATCAATTAAAATAATAATAATAAACACAGTGCAACATCCAACCATCATCCACACGCACATTTATTCTAAGCCGTATGGAAGCATTTCCAAGGTACTCACTTGGGAACCACATGGCCATTTATGTATTGAGACTGTTAGCACTATCAGGTGGAAAATGATAAATACTACAAACACCAGTTGAACATGGGATTCAAACCTGTGACCCTGCAATCACCATCTGCACTGTAGGCGGGTTGCCTAACCACTGGGCTATGGAGCCTTCCAAAGATTATGCTAAGCAGAGAGACTTTTCTCAAAGTATATACTGTGTATTTAGTATTGATGTTGAACTTTATCAAAATCAATTACAATAATAATAATAATAAACAGTGCAACATGCAACTAAGTATACAACCATCATCCACATGCCCATTTACTCTAAGCCATATGGAAGCATTTCTAAGGTACTCACTGGGTAACCACATGGCCATTTATGTATTGAGACTGTTAGCACTATCAGGTGGAAAATGACAAATACTACAAACACCAGTTGAACCTGGAATTCGAACCTGTGACCCTGCAATCACCATCTGCACTGTAGGCGGGTTGCCTAACCACTGGGCTATGGAGGCTCCCAAAGATTATGCTAAGCAGAGAGACTTTTCTCAAAGTATATTCTGTGTATTTAGTATTGATGTAGAACTTTAACAAAATCAATTAAAATAATAAAAATAAACACAGTGCAACATCCAACCATCATCCACACGCACATTTATTCTAAGCCGTATGGAAGCATTTCCAAGGTACTCACTGGGGAACCACATGGCCATTTATGTATAGAGACTGTTAGCACTATCAGGTGGAAAATGACAAATACTACAAACACCAGTTGAACCTGGGATTCGAACCTGTGACCCTGCAATCACCATCTGCACTGTAGGCGGGTTGCCTAACCACTGGGCTATGGAGCCTCCCGAAGATTATGCTAAGCAGAGAGACTTTTCTCAAAGTATATTCTGTGTATTTAGTATTGATGTTGAACTTTATCAAAATCAATTACATTAATAATAATAAACACAGTGCAACATGCAACTAAGTATACAACCATCATCCACATGCCCATTTGCTCTAAGCCATATGGAAGCATTTCTAAGATACTCACTGGGTAACCACATGGCCATTTATGTATTGAGACTGTTAGCACTATCAGGTGGAAAATGACAAATACTACAAACACCAGTTGAACCTGGGATTCGAACCTGTGACCCTGCAATCACCATCTGCACTGTAGGCGGGTTGCCTAACCACTGGGCTATGGAGGCTCCCAAAGATTATGCTAAGCAGAGAGACTTTTCTCAAAGTATATTCTGTGTATTTAGTATTGATGTAGAACTTTAACAAAATCAATTAAAATAATAATAATAAACACAGTGCAACATCCAACCATCATCCACACGCACATTTATTCTAAGCCGTATGGAAGCATTTCCAAGGTACTCACTGGGGAACCACATGGCCATTTATGTATTGAGACTGTTAGCACTATCAGGTGGAAAATGACAAATACTACAAACACCAGTTGAACCTGGGATTCGAACCTGTGACCCTGCAATCACCATCTGCACTGTAGGCGGGTTGCCTAACCACTGGGCTATTGAGCCTCCCGAAGATTATGCTAAGCAGAGAGACTTTTCTCAAAGTATATTCTGTGTATTTAGTATTGATGTTGAACTTTATCAAAATCAATTACATTAATAATAATAAACACAGTGCAACATGCAACTAAGTATACAACCATCATCCACATGCCCATTTGCTCTAAGCCATATGGAAGCATTTCTAAGATACTCACTGGGTAACCACATGGCCATTTATGTATTGAGACTGTTAGCACTATCAGGTGGAAAATGACAAATACTACAAACACCAGTTGAACCTGGGATTCGAACCTGTGACCCTGCAATCACCATCTGCACTGTAGGCGGGTTGCCTAACCACTGGGCTATGGAGCCTCCCAAAGATTATGCTAAGCAGAGAGACTTTTCTCAAAGTATATTCTGTGTATTTAGTATTGATGTTGAACTTTATCAAAATCAATCACAATAATAATAAGAAACACAGTGCAACATGCAACTAAGTATACAACCATCATCCACATGCCAATTTACTCTAAGCCATATGGAAGCATTTCTAAGGTACTCACTAGGTAACCACATGGCCATTTATGTATTGAGACTGTTAGCACTATCTGGTGGAAAATGACAAATACTACAAACACCAGTTGAACCTGGGATTCGAACCTGTGACTCTGCAATCACCATCTGCACTGTAGGCGGGTTGCCTAACCACTGGACTATGGAGGCTCCCAAAGATTATGCTAAGCAGAGAGACTTTTCTCAAAGTATATTCTGTGTATTTAGTATTGATGTAGAACTTTAACACAATCAATTAAAATAATAATAATAAACACAGAGCAACATCAAACCATCATCCACATGCACATTTATTCTAAGCCGTATGGAAGCATTTCCAAGGTACTCACTGGGGAACCACATGGCCATTTATGTATTGAGACTGTTAGCACTATCAGGTGGAAAATGACAAATACTACAAACACCAGTTGAACCTGGGATTCGAACCTGTGACTCTGCAATCACCATCTGCACTGTAGGCGGGTTGCCTAACCACTGGACTATGGAGGCTCCCAAAGATTATGCTAAGCAGAGAGACTTTTCTCAAAGTATATTCTGTGTATTTAGTATTGATGTAGAACTTTAACAAAATCAATTAAAATAATAATAATAAACACAGTGCAACATCCAACCATCATCCACATGCACATTTATTCTAAGCCGTATGGAAGCATTTCCAAGGCACTCACTGGGGAACCACATGGCCATTTATGTATTGAGACTGTTAGCACTATCAGGTGGAAAATGACAAATACTACAAACACCAGTTGAACCTGGAATTCGAACCTGTGACCCTGCAATCACCATCTGCACTGTAGGCGGGTTGCCTAACCACTGGGCTATGGAGGCTCCCAAAGATTATGCTAAGCAGAGAGACTTTTCTCAAAGTATATTCTGTGTATTTAGTATTGATGTAGAACTTTAACAAAATCAATTAAAATAATAATAATAAACACAGTGCAACATCCAACCATCATCCACACTTATTCTAAGCCGTATGGAAGCATTTCCAAGGTACTCACTGGGGAACCACATGGCCATTTATGTATAGAGACTGTTAGCACTATCAGGTGGAAAATGACAAATACTACAAACACCAGTTGAACCTGGGATTCGAACCTGTGACCCTGCAATCACCATCTGCACTGTAGGCGGGTTGCCTAACCACTGGGCTATGGAGGCTCCCAAAGATTATGCTATGCAGAGAGACTTTTCTCAAAGTATATTCTGTGTATTTAGTATTGATGTAGAACTTTAACAAAATCAATTAAAATAATAATAATAAACACAGTGCAACATCCAACCATCATCCACACGCACATTTATTCTAAGCCGTATGGAAGCATTTCCAAGGTACTCACTTGGGAACCACATGGCCATTTATGTATTGAGACTGTTAGCACTATCAGGTGGAAAATGATAAATACTACAAACACCAGTTGAACCTGGGATTCGAACCTGTGACCCTGCAATCACCATCTGCACTGTAGGCGGGTTGCCTAACCACTGGGCTATGGAGCCTTCCAAAGATTATGCTAAGCAGAGAGACTTTTCTCAAAGTATATTCTGTGTATTTAGTATTGATGTTGAACTTTATCAAAATCAATTACAATAATAATAATAAACAGTGCAACATGCAACTAAGTATACAACCATCATCCACATGCCCATTTACTCTAAGCCATATGGAAGCATTTCTAAGGTACTCACTGGGTAACCACATGGCCATTTATGTATTGAGACTGTTAGCACTATCAGGTGGAAAATGACAAATACTACAAACACCAGTTGAACCTGGAATTCGAACCTGTGACCCTGCAATCACCATCTGCACTGTAGGCGGGTTGCCTAACCACTGGGCTATGGAGGCTCCCAAAGATTATGCTAAGCAGAGAGACTTTTCTCAAAGTATATTCTGTGTATTTAGTATTGATGTAGAACTTTAACAAAATCAATTAAAATAATAATAATAAACACAGTGCAACATCCAACCATCATCCACACGCACATTTATTCTAAGCCGTATGGTAGCATTTCCAAGGTACTCACTGGGGAACCACATGGCCATTTATGTATTGAGACTGTTAGCACTATCAGGTGGAAAATGACAAATACTACAAACACCAGTTGAACCTGGGATTCAAACCTGTGACCCTGCAATCACCATCAGCATTGTAGGCGGGTTGCCTAACCACTGGGCTATGGAGGCTCCCAAAGATTATGCTAAGCAGAGAGACTTTTCTCAAAGTATATTCTGTGTATTTAGTATTGATGTTGAACTTTATCAAAATCAATTACAATAATAATAATAAACACAGTGCAACATGCAACTAAGTATACAACCATCATCCACATGCCCATTTACTCTAAGCCATATGGAAGCATTTCTAAGGTACTCACTGGGTAACCACATGGCCATTTATGTATTGAGACTGTTAGCACTATCAGGTGGAAAATGATAAATACTACAAACACCAGTTGAACTTGGGATTCGAACCTGTGGCCCTGCAATCACCATCTGCACTATAGGCGGGTTGCCTAACCACTGGGCTATGGAGCCTCCCAAAGATTATGCTAAGCAGAGAGACTTTTCTCAAAGTATATTCTATGTATTTAGTATTGATGTAGAACTTTAACAAAATCAATTAAAATAATAATAATAAACACAGTGCAACATCCAACCATCATCCACACGCACATTTATTCTAAGCCGTATGGAAGCATTTCCAAGGTACTCACTGGGGAACCACATGGCCATTTATGTATTGAGACTGTTAGCACTATCAGGTGGAAAGTGACAAATACTACAAACACCAGTTGAACCTGGGATTCGAACCTGTGACCCTGCAATCACCATCTGCACTGTAGGCGGGTTGCCTAACCACTGGGCTATGGAGCCTCCCGAAGATTATGCTAAGCAGAGAGACTTTTCTCAAAGTATATTCTGTGTATTTAGTATTGATGTTGAACTTTATCAAAATCAATTACAATAATAATAAGAAACACAGTGCAACATGCAACTAAGTATACAACCATCATCCACATGCCAATTTACTCTAAGCCATATGGAAGCATTTCTAAGGTACTCACTGGGTAACCACATGGCCATTTATGTATTGAGACTGTTAGCACTATCAGGTGGAAAATGACAAATACTACAAACACTAGTTGAACCTGGGATTCGAACCTGTGATCCTGCAATCACCATCTGCACTGTAGGCGGGTTGCCTAACCACTGGGCTATGGAGCCTCCCGAAGATTATGCTAAGCAGAGAGACTTTTCTCAAAGTATATTCTGTGTATTTAGTATTGATGTTGAACTTTATCAAAATCAATTACATTAATAATAATAAACACAGTGCAACATGCAACTAAGTATACAACCATCATCCACATGCCCATTTGCTCTAAGCCATATGGAAGCATTTCTAAGATACTCACTGGGTAACCACATGGCCATTTATGTATTGAGACTGTTAGCACTATCAGGTGGAAAATGACAAATACTACAAACACCAGTTGAACCTGGGATTCGAACCTGTGACCCTGCAATCACCATCTGCACTGTAGGCAGGTTGCCTAACCACTAGGCTAAGGAGACTCCCAAAGATTATGCTAAGCAGAGAGACTTTTCTCAAAGTATATTCTGTGTATTTAGTATTGATGTAGAACTTTAACAAAATCAATTAAAATAATAATAATAAACACAGTGCAACATCCAACCATCATCCACACGCACATTTATTCTAAGCCGTATGGAAGCATTTCCAAGGTACTCACTGGGGAACCACATGGCCATTTATGTATTGAGACTGTTAGCACTATCAGGTGGAAAATGACAAATACTACAAACACCAGTTGAACCTGGGATTCGAACCTGTGATCCTGCAATCACCATCTGCACTGTAGGCGGGTTGCCTAACCACTGGGCTATGGAGCCTCCCGAAGATTATGCTAAGCAGAGAGACTTTTCTCAAAGTATATTCTGTGTATTTAGTATTGATGTTGAACTTTATCAAAATCAATTACATTAATAATAATAAACACAGTGCAACATGCAACTAAGTATACAACCATCATCCACATGCCCATTTGCTCTAAGCCATGGGTCTTCAACCTGCGACCCTCCAGCTGCTGTGGAACTACACATCCCAGCATGCCCTGCCTCAGTTTTAGCATACCTTAATAGCAAAACTGTGGCAGGGCATGCTGGGATGAGTAGTTTCACAGCAGCTGGAGGGCCACAGGATGAAGACCCATGCTCTAAGCCATATGGAAGCATTTCTAAGATACTCACTGGGTAACCACATGGCCATTTATGTATTGAGACTGTTAGCACTATCAGGTGGAAAATGACAAATACTACAAACACCAGTTGAACCTGGGATTCGAACCTGTGACCCTGCAATCACCATCTGCACTGTAGGCGGGTTGCCTAACCACTGGGCTATGGAGCCTCCCGAAGATTATGCTAAGCAGAGAGACTTTTCTCAAAGTATATTCTGTGTATTTAGTATTGATGTTGAACTTTATCAAAATCAATTACAATAATAATAATAAACACAGTGCAACATGCAACTAAGTATACAACCATCATCCACATGCCCATTTACTCTAAGCCATATGGAAGCATTTCTGAGGTACTCACTGGGTAACCACATGGCCATTTATGTATTGAGACTGTTAGCACTATCAGGTGGAAAATGACAAATACTACAAACACCAGTTGAACCTGGCATTCGAGCCTGTGACCCTGCAATCACCATCTGCACTGTAGGCGGGTTGCCTAACCACTGGGCTATGGAGCCTCCCAAAGTTTATGCTAAGCAGAGAGACTTTTCTCAAAGTATATTCTGTGTATTTAGTATTGATGTTGAACTTTATCAAAATCAATTACAATAATAATAATAAACACAGTGCAACATGCAACTAAGTATACATCCATCATCCACATGCCCATTTACTCTAAGCCATATGGAAGCATTTCTAAGGTACTCACTGGGTAACCACATGGCCATTTATGTATTGAGACTGTTAGCACTATCAGGTGGAAAATGACAAATACTACAAACACCAGTTGAACCTGGGATTCGAACCTGTGACCCTGTTATCACCATCTGCACTGTAGGCGGGTTGCCTAACCACTGGGCTATGGAGGCTCCCAAAGATTATGCTATGCAGAGAGACTTTTCTCAAAGTATATTCTGTGTATTTAGTATTGATGTAGAACTTTAACAAAATCAATTAAAATAATAATAATAAACACAGTGAAACATCCAACCATCATCCACACGCACATTTATTCTAAGCCGTATGGAAGCCTTTCCAAGGTACTCACTGGGGAACCACATGGCCATTTATGTATTGAGACTGTTAGCACTATCAGGTGGAAAATAACAAATACTACGAACACCAGTTGAACCTGGGATTCGAACCTGTGACCCTGCAATCACCATCTGCACTGTAGGCGGGTTGCCTAACCACTGGGCTATGGAGCCTCCCGAAGATTATGCTAAGCAGAGAGACTTTTCTCAAAGTATATTCTGTGTATTTAGTATTGATGTTGAACTTTATCAAAATCAATTACATTAATAATAATAAACACAGTGCAACATGCAACTAAGTATACAACCATCATCAACATGCCCATTTGCTCTAAGCCATATGGAAGCATTTCTAAGATACTCACTGGGTAACCACATGGCCATTTATGTATTGAGACTGTTAGCACTATCAGGTGGAAAATGACAAATACTACAAACACCAGTTGAACCTGGGATTCGAACCTGTGACCCTGCAATCACCATCTGCACTGTAGGCGGGTTGCCTAACCACTGGGCTATGGAGCCTCCCGAAGATTATGCTAAGCAGAGAGACTTTTCTCAAAGTATATTCTGTGTATTTAGTATTGATGTTGAACTTTATCAAAATCAATTACAATAATAATAATAAACACAGTGCAACATGCAAATAAGTATACAACCATCATCCACATGCCCATTTGCTCTAAGCCATATGGAAGCATTTCTAAGATACTCACTGGGTAACCACATGGCCATTTATGTATTGAGACTGTTAGCACTATCAGGTGGAAAATGACAAATACTACAAACACCAGTTGAACCTGGGATTTGAACCTGTGACCCTGCAATCACCATCTGCACTGTAGGCGGGTTGCCTAACCACTGGGCTATGGAGGCTCCCAAAGATTCTGCTAAGCAGAGAGACTTTTCTCAAAGTATATTCTGTGTATTTAGTATTGATGTAGAACTTTAACAAAATCAATTAAAATAATAATAATAAACACAGTGCAGCATCCAACCATCATCCACACGCACATTTATTCTAAGCCGTATGGAAGCATTTCCAAGGTACTCACTGGGGAACCACATGGCCATTTATGTATTGAGACTGTTAGCACTATCAGGTGGAAAATGACAAATACTACAAACACCAGTTGAACCTGGGATTTGAACCTGTGACCCTGCAATCACCATCTGCACTGTAGGCGGGTTGCCTAACCACTGGGCTATGGAGCCTCCCAAAGATTATGCTAAGCAGAGAGACTTTTCTCAAAGTATATTCTGTGTATTTAGTATTGATGTTGAACTTTATCAAAATCAATTACAATAATAATAATAAACACAGTGCAACATGCAACTAAGTATAAAACCATCATCCACATGCCCATTTACTCTAAACCATATGGAAGCATTTCTAAGGTACTCACTGGGTAACCACATGGCCATTTATGTATTGAGACTGTTAGCACTATCAGGTGGAAAATGACAAATACTACAAACACCAGTTGAACCTGGGATTCGAACCTGTGACCCTGTTATCACCATCTGCACTGTAGGCGGGTTGCCTAACCACTGGGCTATGGAGGCTCCCAAAGATTATGCTAAGCAGAGAGACTTTTCTCAAAGTATATTCTGTGTATTTAGTATTGATGTAGAACTTTAACAAAATCAATTAAAATAATAATAATAAACACAGTGCAACATCCAACCATCATCCACACGCACATTTATTCTAAGCTGTATGGAAGCATTTCCAAGGTACTCACTGGGGAACCACATGGCCATTTATGTATTGAGACTGTTAGCACTATCAGGTGGAAAATGACAAATACTACAAACACCAGTTGAACCTGGGATTCGAACCTGTGACCCTGCAATCACCATCTGCACTGTAGGCGGGCTGCCTAACCACTGGGCTATGGAGCCTCCCGAAGATTATGCTAAGCAGAGAGACTTTTCTCAAAGTATATTCTGTGTATTTAGTATTGATGTTGAACTTTATCAAAATCAATTACAATAATAATAATAAACACAGTGCAACATGCAAATAAGTATACAACCATCATCCACATGCCCATTTGCTCTAAGCCATATGGAAGCATTTCTAAGATACTCACTGGGTAACCACATGGCCATTTATGTATTGAGACTGTTAGCACTATCAGGTGGAAAATGACAAATACTACAAACACCAGTTGAACCTGGGATTTGAACCTGTGACCCTGCAATCACCATCTGCACTGTAGGCGGGTTGCCTAACCACTGGGCTATGGAGGCTCCCAAAGATTCTGCTAAGCAGAGAGACTTTTCTCAAAGTATATTCTGTGTATTTAGTATTGATGTAGAACTTTAACAAAATCAATTAAAATAATAATAATAAACACAGTGCAGCATCCAACCATCATCCACACGCACATTTATTCTAAGCCGTATGGAAGCATTTCCAAGGTACTCACTGGGGAACCACATGGCCATTTATGTATTGAGACTGTTAGCACTATCAGGTGGAAAATGACAAATACTACAAACACCAGTTGAACCTGGGATTTGAACCTGTGACCCTGCAATCACCATCTGCACTGTAGGCGGGTTGCCTAACCACTGGGCTATGGAGCCTCCCAAAGATTATGCTAAGCAGAGAGACTTTTCTCAAAGTATATTCTGTGTATTTAGTATTGATGTTGAACTTTATCAAAATCAATTACAATAATAATAATAAACACAGTGCAACATGCAACTAAGTATAAAACCATCATCCACATGCCCATTTACTCTAAACCATATGGAAGCATTTCTAAGGTACTCACTGGGTAACCACATGGCCATTTATGTATTGAGACTGTTAGCACTATCAGGTGGAAAATGACAAATACTACAAACACCAGTTGAACCTGGGATTCGAACCTGTGACCCTGTTATCACCATCTGCACTGTAGGCGGGTTGCCTAACCACTGGGCTATGGAGGCTCCCAAAGATTATGCTAAGCAGAGAGACTTTTCTCAAAGTATATTCTGTGTATTTAGTATTGATGTAGAACTTTAACAAAATCAATTAAAATAATAATAATAAACACAGTGCAACATCCAACCATCATCCACACGCACATTTATTCTAAGCTGTATGGAAGCATTTCCAAGGTACTCACTGGGGAACCACATGGCCATTTATGTATTGAGACTGTTAGCACTATCAGGTGGAAAATGACAAATACTACAAACACCAGTTGAACCTGGGATTCGAACCTGTGACCCTGCAATCACCATCTGCACTGTAGGCGGGCTGCCTAACCACTGGGCTATGGAGCCTCCCGAAGATTATGCTAAGCAGAGAGACTTTTCTCAAAGTATATTCTGTGTATTTAGTATTGATGTTGAACTTTATCAAAATCAATTACAATAATAATAAGAAACACAGTGCAACATGCAACTAAGTATACAACCATCATCCACATGCCAATTTACTCTAAGCCATATGGAAGCATTTCTAAGGTACTCACTAGGTAACCACATGGCCATTTATGTATTGAGACTGTTAGCACTATCAGGTGGAAAATGACAAATACTACAAACACCAGTTGAACCTGGGATTCGAACCTGTGACCCTGCAATCACCATCTGCACTGTAGGCGGGTTGCCTAACCACTGGGCTATGGAGGCTCCCAAAGATTATGCTAAGCAGAGAGACTTTTCTCAAAGTATATTCTGTGTATTTAGTATTGATGTAGAACTTTAACAAAATCAATTAAAATAATAATAATAAACACAGTGCAACATCCAACCATCATCCACATGCACATTTATTCTAAGCCGTATTGAAGCATTTCCAAGGTACTCACTGGGGAACCACATGGCCATTTATGTATTGAGACTGTTAGCACTATCAGGTGGAAAATGACAAATACTACAAACACCAGTTGAACCTGGGATTTGAACCTGTGACCCTGCAATCACCATCTGCACTGTAGGCGGGTTGCCTAACCACTGGGCTATGGAGCCTCCCGAAGATTATGCTAAGCAGAGAGACTTTTCTCAAAGTATATTCTGTGTATTTAGTATTGATGTTGAACTTTATCAAAATCAATTACATTAATAATAATAAACACAGTGCAACATGCAACTAAGTATACAACCATCATCCACATGCCCATTTGCTCTAAGCCATATGGAAGCATTTCTAAGATACTCACTGGGTAACCACATGGCCATTTATGTATTGAGACTGTTAGCACTATCAGGTGGAAAATGACAAATACTACAAACACCAGTTGAACCTGGGATTCGAACCTGTGACCCTGCAAACACCATCTGCACTGTAGGCGGGTTGCCTAACCACTGGGCTATGGAGCCTCCCGAAGATTACGCTAAGCAGAGAGACTTTTCTCAAAGTATATTCTGTGTATTTAGTATTGATGTTGAACTTTATCAAAATCAATTACATTAATAATAATAAACACAGTGCAACATGCAACTAAGTATACAACCATCATCCACATGCCCATTTGCTCTAAGCCATATGGAAGCATTTCTAAGATACTCACTGGGTAACCACATGGCCATTTATGTATTGAGACTGTTAGCACTATCAGGTGGAAAATGACAAATACTACAAACACCAGTTGAACCTGGGATTCGAACCTGTGACCCTGCAATCACCATCTGCACTGTAGGCGGGTTGCCTAACCACTGGGCTATGGAGCCTCCCGAAGATTATGCTAAGCAGAGAGACTTTTCTCAAAGTATATTCTGTGTATTTAGTATTGATGTTGAACTTTATCAAAATCAATTACAATAATAATAATAATAAACACAGTGCAACATGCAACTAAGTATACAACCATCATCCACATGCCCATTTACTCTAAGCCATATGGAAGCATTTCTAAGGTACTCACTGGGTAACCACATGGCCATTTATGTATTGAGACTGTTAGCACTATCAGGTGGAAAATGACAAATACTACAAACACCAGTTGAACCTGGCATTCGAACCTGTGACCCTGCAATCACCATCTGCACTGTAGGCGGGTTGCCTAACCACTGGGCTATGGAGCCTCCCAAAGATTATGCTAAGCAGAGAGACTTTTCTCAAAGTATATTCTGTGTATTTAGTATTGATGTTGAACTTTATCAAAATCAATTACAATAATAATAATAAACACAGTGCAACATGCAACTAAGTATACAACCATCATCCACATGCCCATTTACTCTAAACCATATGGAAGCATTTCTAAGGTACTCACTGGGTAACCACATGGCCATTTATGTATTGAGACTGTTAGCACTATCAGGTGGAAAATGACAAATACTACAAACACCAGTTGAACCTGGGATTCGAACCTGTGACCCTGTTATCACCATCTGCACTGTAGGTGGGTTGCCTAACCACTGGGCTATGGAGGCTCCCAAAGATTATGCTATGCAGAGAGACTTTTCTCAAAGTATATTCTGTGTATTTAGTATTGATGTAGAACTTTAACAAAATCAATTAAAATAATAATAATAAACACAGTGCAACATCCAACCATCATCCACACGCACATTTATTCTAAGCCGTATGGAAGCATTTCCAAGGTACTCACTTGGGAACCACATGGCCATTTATGTATTGAGACTGTTAGCACTATCAGGTGGAAAATGATAAATACTACAAACACCAGTTGAACATGGGATTCAAACCTGTGACCCTGCAATCACCATCTGCACTGTAGGCGGGTTGCCTAACCACTGGGCTATGGAGCCTTCCAAAGATTATGCTAAGCAGAGAGACTTTTCTCAAAGTATATTCTGTGTATTTAGTATTGATGTTGAACTTTATCAAAATCAATTACAATAATAATAATAATAAACAGTGCAACATGCAACTAAGTATACAACCATCATCCACATGCCCATTTACTCTAAGCCATATGGAAGCATTTCCAAGGTACTCACTGGGTAACCACATGGCCATTTATGTATTGAGACTGTTAGCACTATCAGGTGGAAAATGACAAATACTACAAACACCAGTTGAACCTGGAATTCGAACCTGTGACCCTGCAATCACCATCTGCACTGTAGGCGGGTTGCCTAACCACTGGGCTATGGAGGCTCCCAAAGATTATGCTAAGCAGAGAGACTTTTCTCAAAGTATATTCTGTGTATTTAGTATTGATGTAGAACTTTAACAAAATCAATTAAAATAATAATAATAAACACAGTGCAACATCCAACCATCATCCACACTTATTCTAAGCCGTATGGAAGCATTTCCAAGGTACTCACTGGGGAACCACATGGCCATTTATGTATAGAGACTGTTAGCACTATCAGGTGGAAAATGACAAATACTACAAACACCAGTTGAACCTGGGATTCGAACCTGTGACCCTGCAATCACCATCTGCACTGTAGGCGGGTTGCCTAACCACTGGGCTATGGAGCCTCCCGAAGATTATGCTAAGCAGAGAGACTTTTCTCAAAGTATATTCTGTGTATTTAGTATTGATGTTGAACTTTATCAAAATCAATTACATTAATAATAATAAACACAGTGCAACATGCAACTAAGTATACAACCATCATCCACATGCCCATTTGCTCTAAGCCATATGGAAGCATTTCTAAGATACTCACTGGGTAACCACATGGCCATTTATGTATTGAGACTGTTAGCACTATCAGGTGGAAAATGACAAATACTACAAACACCAGTTGAACCTGGGATTCGAACCTGTGACCCTGCAATCACCATCTGCACTGTAGGCGGGTTGCCTAACCACTGGGCTATGGAGGCTCCCAAAGATTATGCTAAGCAGAGAGACTTTTCTCAAAGTATATTCTGTGTATTTAGTATTGATGTAGAACTTTAACAAAATCAATTAAAATAATAATAATAAACACAGTGCAACATCCAACCATCATCCACACGCACATTTATTCTAAGCCGTATGGAAGCATTTCCAAGGTACTCACTGGGGAACCACATGGCCATTTATGTATTGAGACTGTTAGCACTATCAGGTGGAAAATGACAAATACTACAAACACCAGTTGAACCTGGGATTCGAGCCTGTGACCCTGCAATCACCATCTGCACTGTAGGCGGGTTGCCTAACCACTGGGCTATGGAGCCTCCCGAAGATTATGCTAAGCAGAGAGACTTTTCTCAAAGTATATTCTGTGTATTTAGTATTGATGTTGAACTTTATCAAAATCAATCACAATAATAATAAGAAACACAGTGCAACATGCAACTAAGTATACAACCATCATCCACATGCCAATTTACTCTAAGCCATATGGAAGCATTTCTAAGGTACTCACTAGGTAACCACATGGCCATTTATGTATTGAGACTGTTAGCACTATCTGGTGGAAAATGACAAATACTACAAACACCAGTTGAACCTGGGATTCGAACCTGTGACTCTGCAATCACCATCTGCACTGTAGGCGGGTTGCCTAACCACTGGACTATGGAGGCTCCCAAAGATTATGCTAAGCAGAGAGACTTTTCTCAAAGTATATTCTGTGTATTTAGTATTGATGTAGAACTTTAACACAATCAATTAAAATAATAATAATAAACACAGAGCAACATCAAACCATCATCCACACGCACATTTATTCTAAGCCGTATGGAAGCATTTCCAAGGTACTCACTGGGGAACCACATGGCCATTTATGTATTGAGACTGTTAGCACTATCAGGTGGAAAATGACAAATACTACAAACACCAGTTGAACCTGGGATTCGAACCTGTGACCCTGCAATCACCATCTGCACTGTAGGCGGGTTGCCTAACCACTAGGCTATGGAGGCTCCCAAAGATTATGCTAAGCAGAGAGACTTTTCTCAAAGTATATTCTGTGTATTTAGTATTGATGTAGAACTTTAACAAAATCAATTAAAATAATAATAATAAACACAGTGCAACATCCAACCATCATCCACATGCACATTTATTCTAAGCCGTATGGAAGCATTTCCAAGGCACTCACTGGGGAACCACATGGCCATTTATGTATTGAGACTGTTAGCACTATCAGGTGGAAAATGACAAATACTACAAACACCAGTTGAACCTGGGATTTGAACCTGTGACCCTGCAATCACCATCTGCACTGTAGGCGGGTTGCCTAACCACTGGGCTATGGAGCCTCCCGAAGATTATGCTAAGCAGAGAGACTTTTCTCAAAGTATATTCTGTGTATTTAGTATTGATGTTGAACTTTATCAAAATCAATTACAATAATAATAATAAACACCGTGCAACATGCAACTAAGTATACAACCATCATCCACATGCCCATTTACTCTAAGCCATATGGAAGCATTTCTAAGGTACTCACTGGGTAACCACATGGCCATTTATGTATTGAGACTGTTAGCACTATCAGGTGGAAAATGATAAATACTACAAACACCAGTTGAACCTGGCATTCGAACCTGTGACCCTGCAATCACCATCTGCACTGTAGGCGGGTTGCCTAACCACTGGGCTATGGAGCCTCCCAAAGATTATGCTAAGCAGAGAGACTTTTCTCAAAGTATATTCTCTGTATTTAGTATTGATGTTGAACTTTATCAAAATCAATTACAATAATAATAATAAACACAGTGCAACATGCAACTAAGTATACAACCATCATCCACATGCCCATTTACTCTAAGCCATATGGAAGCATTTCTAAGGTACTCACTGGGTAACCACATGGCCATTTATGTATTGAGACTGTTAGCACTATCAGGTGGAAAATGACAAATACTACAAACACCAGTTGAACCTGGGATTCGAACCTGTGACCCTGCAATCACCATCTGCACTGTAGGCGGGTTGCCTAACCACTGGGCTATGGAGGCTCCCAAAGATTATGCTATGCAGAGAGACTTTTCTCAAAGTATATTCTGTGTATTTAGTATTGATGTAGAACTTTAACAAAATCAATTAAAATAATAATAATAAACACAGTGCAACATCCAACCATCATCCACACGCACATTTATTCTAAGCCGTATGGAAGCATTTCCAAGGTACTCACTTGGGAACCACATGGCCATTTATGTATTGAGACTGTTAGCACTATCAGGTGGAAAATGATAAATACTACAAACACCAGTTGAACCTGGGATTCGAACCTGTGACCCTGCAATCACCATCTGCACTGTAGGCGGGTTGCCTAACCACTGGGCTATGGAGCCTTCCAAAGATTATGCTAAGCAGAGAGACTTTTCTCAAAGTATATTCTGTGTATTTAGTATTGATGTTGAACTTTATCAAAATCAATTACAATAATAATAATAAACAGTGCAACATGCAACTAAGTATACAACCATCATCCACATGCCCATTTACTCTAAGCCATATGGAAGCATTTCTAAGGTACTCACTGGGTAACCACATGGCCATTTATGTATTGAGACTGTTAGCACTATCAGGTGGAAAATGACAAATACTACAAACACCAGTTGAACCTGGAATTCGAACCTGTGACCCTGCAATCACCATCTGCACTGTAGGCGGGTTGCCTAACCACTGGGCTATGGAGGCTCCCAAAGATTATGCTAAGCAGAGAGACTTTTCTCAAAGTATATTCTGTGTATTTAGTATTGATGTAGAACTTTAACAAAATCAATTAAAATAATAATAATAAACACAGTGCAACATCCAACCATCATCCACACGCACATTTATTCTAAGCCGTATGGTAGCATTTCCAAGGTACTCACTGGGGAACCACATGGCCATTTATGTATTGAGACTGTTAGCACTATCAGGTGGAAAATGACAAATACTACAAACACCAGTTGAACCTGGGATTCGAACCTGTGACCCTGCAATCACCATCTGCACTGTAGGCGGGTTGCCTAACCACTGGGCTATGGAGCCTCCCGAAGATTATGCTAAGCAGAGAGACTTTTCTCAAAGTATATTCTGTGTATTTAGTATTGATGTTGAACTTTATCAAAATCAATTACATTAATAATAATAAACACAGTGCAACATGCAACTAAGTATACAACCATCATCAACATGCCCATTTGCTCTAAGCCATATGGAAGCATTTCTAAGATACTCACTGGGTAACCACATGGCCATTTATGTATTGAGACTGTTAGCACTATCAGGTGGAAAATGACAAATACTACAAACACCAGTTGAACCTGGGATTCGAACCTGTGACCCTGCAATCACCATCTGCACTGTAGGCGGGTTGCCTAACCACTGGGCTATGGAGCCTCCCGAAGATTATGCTAAGCAGAGAGACTTTTCTCAAAGTATATTCTGTGTATTTAGTATTGATGTTGAACTTTATCAAAATCAATTACAATAATAATAATAAACACAGTGCAACATGCAAATAAGTATACAACCATCATCCACATGCCCATTTGCTCTAAGCCATATGGAAGCATTTCTAAGATACTCACTGGGTAACCACATGGCCATTTATGTATTGAGACTGTTAGCACTATCAGGTGGAAAATGACAAATACTACAAACACCAGTTGAACCTGGGATTTGAACCTGTGACCCTGCAATCACCATCTGCACTGTAGGCGGGTTGCCTAACCACTGGGCTATGGAGGCTCCCAAAGATTCTGCTAAGCAGAGAGACTTTTCTCAAAGTATATTCTGTGTATTTAGTATTGATGTAGAACTTTAACAAAATCAATTAAAATAATAATAATAAACACAGTGCAGCATCCAACCATCATCCACACGCACATTTATTCTAAGCCGTATGGAAGCATTTCCAAGGTACTCACTGGGGAACCACATGGCCATTTATGTATTGAGACTGTTAGCACTATCAGGTGGAAAATGACAAATACTACAAACACCAGTTGAACCTGGAATTCGAACCTGTGACCCTGCAATCACCATCTGCACTGTAGGTGGGTTGCCAACCACTGGGCTATGGAGGCTCCCAAAGATTATGCTAAGCAGAGAGACTTTTCTCAAAGTATATTCTGTGTATTTAGTATTGATGTTGAACTTTATCAAAATCAATTACATTAATAATAATAAACACAGTGCAACATGCAACTAAGTATACAACCATCATCCACATGCCCCTTTGATCTAAGCCATATGGAAGCATTTCTAAGATACTCACTGGGTAACCACATGGCCATTTATGTATTGAGACTGTTAGCACTATCAGGTGGAAAATGACAAATACTACAAACACCAGTTGAACCTGGGATTCGAACCTGTGACCCTGCAATCACCATCTGTATTGTAGGCGGGTTGCCTAACCACTGGGCTATGGAGGCTCCCAAATATTATGCTAAGCAGAGAGACTTTTCTCAAAGTATATTCTGTGTATTTAGTATTGATGTAGAACTTTAACAAAATCAATTAAAATAATAATAATAAACACAGTGCAGCATCCAACCATCATCCACACGCACATTTATTCTAAGCCGTATGGAAGCATTTCCAAGGTACTCACTGGGGAACCACATGGCCATTTATGTATTGAGACTGTTAGCACTATCAGGTGGAAAATGACAAATACTACAAACACCAGTTGAACCTGGGATTCGAACCTGTGACCCTGCAATCACCATCTGTACTGTAGGCGGGTTGCCTAACCACTGGGCTATGGAGCCTCCCGAAGATTATGCTAAGCAGAGAGACTTTTCTCAAAGTATATTCTGTGTATTTAGTATTGATGTTGAACTTTATCAAAATCAATTACAATAATAATAATAAACACAGTGCAACATGCAACTAAGTATACAACCATCATCCACATGCCCATTTGCTCTAAGCCATATGGAAGCATTTCTAAGATACTCACTGGGTAACCACATGGCCATTTATGTATTGAGACTGTTAGCACTATCAGGTGGAAAATGACAAATACTACAAACACCAGTTGAACCTGGGATTCGAACCTGTGACCCTGCAATCACCATCTGCACTGTAGGCGGGTTGCCTAACCACTGGGCTATGGAGGCTCCCAAAGATTCTGCTAAGCAGAGAGACTTTTCTCAAAGTATATTCTGTGTATTTAGTATTGATGTAGAACTTTAACAAAATCAATTAAAATAATAATAATAAACACAGTGCAACATCCAACCATCATCCACACGCACATTTATTCTAAGCCGTATGGAAGCATTTCCAAGGTACTCACTGGGGAACCACATGGCCATTTATGTATTGAGACTGTTAGCACTATCAGGTGGAAAATGACAAATACTACAAACACCAGTTGAACCTGGAATTCGAACCTGTGACCCTGCAATCACCATCTGCACTGTAGGTGGGTTGCCAACCACTGGGCTATGGAGGCTCCCAAAGATTATGCTAAGCAGAGAGACTTTTCTCAAAGTATATTCTGTGTATTTAGTATTGATGTAGAACTTTAACAAAATCAATTAAAATAATAATAATAAACACAGTGCAACATCCAACCATCATCCACACGCACATTTATTCTAAGCCGTATGGAAGCATTTCCAAGGTACTCACTGGGGAACCACATGGCCATTTATGTATTGAGACTGTTAGCACTATCAGGTGGAAAATGACAAATACTACAAACACCAGTTGAACCTGGGATTCGAACCTGTGACCCTGCAATCACCATCTGCACTGTAGGCAGGTTGCCTAACCACTGGGCTATGGAGGCTCCCAAAGATTATGCTAAGCAGAGAGACTTTTCTCAAAGTATATTCTGTGTATTTAGTATTGATGTAGAACTTTAACAAAATCAATTAAAATAATAATAATAAACACAGTGCAACATCCAACCATCATCCACACGCACATTTATTCTAAGCCGTATGGAAGCATTTCCAAGGTACTCACTGGGGAACCACATGGCCATTTATGTATTGAGACTGTTAGCACTATCAGGTGGAAAATGACAAATACTACAAACACCAGTTGAACCTGGGATTCGAACCTGTGACCCTGCAATCACCATCTGCACTGTAGGCGGGTTGCCTAACCACTGGGCTATGGAGCCTCCCGAAGATTATGCTAAGCAGAGAGACTTTTCTCAAAGTATATTCTGTGTATTTAGTATTGATGTTGAACTTTATCAAAATCAATTACATTAATAATAATAAACACAGTGCAACATGCAACTAAGTATACAACCATCATCCACATGCCCATTTGCTCTAAGCCATATGGAAGCATTTCTAAGATACTCACTGGGTAACCACATGGCCATTTATGTATTGAGACTGTTAGCACTATCAGGTGGAAAATGACAAATACTACAAACACCAGTTGAACCTGGAATTCGAACCTGTGACCCTGCAATAACCATCTGCACTGTAGGCGGGTTGCCTAACCACTGGGCTATGGAGGCTCCCAAAGATTCTGCTAAGCAGAGAGACTTTTCTCAAAGTATATTCTGTGTATTTAGTATTGATGTAGAACTTTAACAAAATCAATTAAAATAATAATAATAAACACAGTGCAACATCCAACCATCATCCACACGCACATTTATTCTAAGCCGTATGGAAGCATTTCCAAGGTACTCACTGGGGAACCACATGGCCATTTATGTATTGAGACTGTTAGCACTATCAGGTGGAAAATGACAAATACTACAAACACCAGTTGAACCTGGAATTCGAACCTGTGACCCTGCAATCACCATCTGCACTGTAGGTGGGTTGCCAACCACTGGGCTATGGAGGCTCCCAAAGATTATGCTAAGCAGAGAGACTTTTCTCAAAGTATATTCTGTGTATTTAGTATTGATGTAGAACTTTAACAAAATCAATTAAAATAATAATAATAAACACAGTGCAACATCCAACCATCATCCACACGCACATTTATTCTAAGCCGTATGGAAGCATTTCCAAGGTACTCACTGGGGAACCACATGGCCATTTATGTATTGAGACTGTTAGCACTATCAGGTGGAAAATGACAAATACTACAAACACCAGTTGAACCTGGGATTCGAACCTGTGACCCTGCAATCACCATCTGCACTGTAGGCGGGTTGCCTAACCACTGGGCTATGGAGCCTCCCGAAGATTATGCTAAGCAGAGAGACTTTTCTCAAAGTATATTCTGTGTATTTAGTATTGATGTTGAACTTTATCAAAATCAATTACATTAATAATAATAAACACAGTGCAACATGCAACTAAGTATACAACCATCATCCACATGCCCATTTGCTCTAAGCCATATGGAAGCATTTCTAAGATACTCACTGGGTAACCACATGGCCATTTATGTATTGAGACTGTTAGCACTATCAGGTGGAAAATGACAAATACTACAAACACCAGTTGAACCTGGAATTCGAACCTGTGACCCTGCAATAACCATCTGCACTGTAGGCGGGTTGCCTAACCACTGGGCTATGGAGGCTCCCAAAGATTCTGCTAAGCAGAGAGACTTTTCTCAAAGTATATTCTGTGTATTTAGTATTGATGTAGAACTTTAACAAAATCAATTAAAATAATAATAATAAACACAGTGCAACATCCAACCATCATCCACACGCACATTTATTCTAAGCCGTATGGAAGCATTTCCAAGGTACTCACTGGGGAACCACATGGCCATTTATGTATTGAGACTGTTAGCACTATCAGGTGGAAAATGACAAATACTACAAACACCAGTTGAACCTGGAATTCGAACCTGTGACCCTGCAATCACCATCTGCACTGTAGGTGGGTTGCCAACCACTGGGCTATGGAGGCTCCCAAAGATTATGCTAAGCAGAGAGACTTTTCTCAAAGTATATTCTGTGTATTTAGTATTGATGTAGAACTTTAACAAAATCAATTAAAATAATAATAATAAACACAGTGCAACATCCAACCATCATCCACACGCACATTTATTCTAAGCCGTATGGAAGCATTTCCAAGGTACTCACTGGGGAACCACATGGCCATTTATGTATTGAGACTGTTAGCACTATCAGGTGGAAAATGACAAATACTACAAACACCAGTTGAACCTGGGATTCGAACCTGTGACCCTGCAATCACCATCTGCACTGTAGGCGGGTTGCCTAACCACTGGGCTATGGAGCCTCCCGAAGATTATGCTAAGCAGAGAGACTTTTCTCAAAGTATATTCTGTGTATTTAGTATTGATGTTGAACTTTATCAAAATCAATTACATTAATAATAATAAACACAGTGCAACATGCAACTAAGTATACAACCATCATCCACATGCCCATTTGATCTAAGCCATATGGAAGCATTTCTAAGATACTCACTGGGTAACCACATGGCCATTTATGTATTGAGACTGTTAGCACTATCAGGTGGAAAATGACAAATACTACAAACACCAGTTGAACCTGGGATTCGAACCTGTGACCCTGCAATCACCATCTGTATTGTAGGCGGGTTGCCTAACCACTGGGCTATGGAGGCTCCCAAATATTATGCTAAGCAGAGAGACTTTTCTCAAAGTATATTCTGTGTATTTAGTATTGATGTAGAACTTTAACAAAATCAATTAAAATAATAATAATAAACACAGTGCAGCATCCAACCATCATCCACACGCACATTTATTCTAAGCCGTATGGAAGCATTTCCAAGGTACTCACTGGGGAACCACATGGCCATTTATGTATTGAGACTGTTAGCACTATCAGGTGGAAAATGACAAATACTACAAACACCAGTTGAACCTGGGATTTGAACCTGTGACCATGCAATCACCATCTGCACTGTAGGCGGGTTGCCTAACCACTGGGCTATGGAGCCTCCCGAAGATTATGCTAAGCAGAGAGACTTTTCTCAAAGTATATTCTGTGTATTTAGTATTGATGTTGAACTTTATCAAAATCAATTACATTAATAATAATAAACACAGTGCAACATGCAACTAAGTATACAACCATCATCCACATGCCCATTTGCTCTAAGCCATATGGAAGCATTTCTAAGATACTCACTGGGTAACCACATGGCCATTTATGTATTGAGACTGTTAGCACTATCAGGTGGAAAATGACAAATACTACAAACACCAGTTGAACCTGGGATTCGAACCTGTGACCCTGCAATCACCATCTGCACTGTAGGCGGGTTGCCTAACCACTGGGCTATGGAGCCTCCCGAAGATTATGCTAAGCAGAGAGACTTTACTCAAAGTATATTCTGTGTATTTAGTATTGATGTTGAACTTTATCAAAATCAATTACAATAATAATAATAAACACAGTGCAACATGCAACTAAGTATACAACCATCATCCACATGCCCATTTGCTCTAAGCCATATGGAAGCATTTCTAAGATACTCACTGGGTAACCACATGGCCATTTATGTATTGAGACTGTTAGCACTATCAGGTGGAAAATGACAAATACTACAAACACCAGTTGAACCTGGAATTCGAACCTGTGACCCTGCAATCACCATCCGCACTGTAGGCGGGTTGCCTAACCACTGGGCTATGGAGGCTCCCAAAGATTCTGCTAAGCAGAGAGACTTTTCTCAAAGTATATTCTGTGTATTTAGTATTGATGTAGAACTTTAACAAAATCAATTAAAATAATAATAATAAACACAGTGCAACATCCAACCATCATCCACACGCACATTTATTCTAAGCCGTATGGAAGCATTTCCAAGGTACTCACTGGGGAACCACATGGCCATTTATGTATTGAGACTGTTAGCACTATCAGGTGGAAAATGACAAATACTACAAACACCAGTTGAACCTGGAATTCGAACCTGTGACCCTGCAATCACCATCTGCACTGTAGGTGGGTTGCCAACCACTGGGCTATGGAGGCTCCCAAAGATTATGCTAAGCAGAGAGACTTTTCTCAAAGTATATTCTGTGTATTTAGTATTGATGTAGAACTTTAACAAAATCAATTAAAATAATAATAATAAACACAGTGCAACATCCAACCATCATCCACACGCACATTTATTCTAAGCCGTATGGAAGCATTTCCAAGGTACTCACTGGGGAACCACATGGCCATTTATGTATTGAGACTGTTAGCACTATCAGGTGGAAAATGACAAATACTACAAACACCAGTTGAACCTGGGATTCGAACCTGTGACCCTGCAATCACCATCTGCACTGTAGGCGGGTTGCCTAACCACTGGGCTATGGAGCCTCCCGAAGATTATGCTAAGCAGAGAGACTTTTCTCAAAGTATATTCTGTGTATTTAGTATTGATGTTGAACTTTATCAAAATCAATTACATTAATAATAATAAACACAGTGCAACATGCAACTAAGTATACAACCATCATCCACATGCCCCTTTGATCTAAGCCATATGGAAGCATTTCTAAGATACTCACTGGGTAACCACATGGCCATTTATGTATTGAGACTGTTAGCACTATCAGGTGGAAAATGACAAATACTACAAACACCAGTTGAACCTGGGATTCGAACCTGTGACCCTGCAATCACCATCTGTATTGTAGGCGGGTTGCCTAACCACTGGGCTATGGAGGCTCCCAAATATTATGCTAAGCAGAGAGACTTTTCTCAAAGTATATTCTGTGTATTTAGTATTGATGTAGAACTTTAACAAAATCAATTAAAATAATAATAATAAACACAGTGCAGCATCCAACCATCATCCACACGCACATTTATTCTAAGCCGTATGGAAGCATTTCCAAGGTACTCACTGGGGAACCACATGGCCATTTATGTATTGAGACTGTTAGCACTATCAGGTGGAAAATGACAAATACTACAAACACCAGTTGAACCTGGGATTTGAACCTGTGACCCTGCAATCACCATCTGCACTGTAGGCGGGTTGCCTAACCACTGGGCTATGGAGCCTCCCGAAGATTATGCTAAGCAGAGAGACTTTTCTCAAAGTATATTCTGTGTATTTAGTATTGATGTTGAACTTTATCAAAATCAATTACATTAATAATAATAAACACAGTGCAACATGCAACTAAGTATACAACCATCATCCACATGCCCATTTGCTCTAAGCCATATGGAAGCATTTCTAAGATACTCACTGGGTAACCACATGGCCATTTATGTATTGAGACTGTTAGCACTATCAGGTGGAAAATGACAAATACTACAAACACCAGTTGAACCTGGGATTCGAACCTGTGACCCTGCAATCACCATCTGTACTGTAGGCGGGTTGCCTAACCACTGGGCTATGGAGCCTCCCGAAGATTATGCTAAGCAGAGAGACTTTTCTCAAAGTATATTCTGTGTATTTAGTATTGATGTTGAACTTTATCAAAATCAATTACAATAATAATAATAAACACAGTGCAACATGCAACTAAGTATACAACCATCATCCACATGCCCATTTGCTCTAAGCCATATGGAAGCATTTCTAAGATACTCACTGGGTAACCACATGGCCATTTATGTATTGAGACTGTTAGCACTATCAGGTGGAAAATGACAAATACTACAAACACCAGTTGAACCTGGGATTCGAACCTGTGACCCTGCAATCACCATCTGCACTGTAGGCGGGTTGCCTAACCACTGGGCTATGGAGGCTCCCAAAGATTCTGCTAAGCAGAGAGACTTTTCTCAAAGTATATTCTGTGTATTTAGTATTGATGTAGAACTTTAACAAAATCAATTAAAATAATAATAATAAACACAGTGCAACATCCAACCATCATCCACACGCACATTTATTCTAAGCCGTATGGAAGCATTTCCAAGGTACTCACTGGGGAACCACATGGCCATTTATGTATTGAGACTGTTAGCACTATCAGGTGGAAAATGACAAATACTACAAACACCAGTTGAACCTGGAATTCGAACCTGTGACCCTGCAATCACCATCTGCACTGTAGGTGGGTTGCCAACCACTGGGCTATGGAGGCTCCCAAAGATTATGCTAAGCAGAGAGACTTTTCTCAAAGTATATTCTGTGTATTTAGTATTGATGTAGAACTTTAACAAAATCAATTAAAATAATAATAATAAACACAGTGCAACATCCAACCATCATCCACACGCACATTTATTCTAAGCCGTATGGAAGCATTTCCAAGGTACTCACTGGGGAACCACATGGCCATTTATGTATTGAGACTGTTAGCACTATCAGGTGGAAAATGACAAATACTACAAACACCAGTTGAACCTGGGATTCGAACCTGTGACCCTGCAATCACCATCTGCACTGTAGGCGGGTTGCCTAACCACTGGGCTATGGAGCCTCCCGAAGATTATGCTAAGCAGAGAGACTTTTCTCAAAGTATATTCTGTGTATTTAGTATTGATGTTGAACTTTATCAAAATCAATTACATTAATAATAATAAACACAGTGCAACATGCAACTAAGTATACAACCATCATCCACATGCCCATTTGCTCTAAGCCATATGGAAGCATTTCTAAGATACTCACTGGGTAACCACATGGCCATTTATGTATTGAGACTGTTAGCACTATCAGGTGGAAAATGACAAATACTACAAACACCAGTTGAACCTGGGATTCGAACCTGTGACCCTGCAATCACCATCTGTACTGTAGGCGGGTTGCCTAACCACTGGGCTATGGAGCCTCCCGAAGATTATGCTAAGCAGAGAGACTTTTCTCAAAGTATATTCTGTGTATTTAGTATTGATGTTGAACTTTATCAAAATCAATTACAATAATAATAATAAACACAGTGCAACATGCAACTAAGTATACAACCATCATCCACATGCCCATTTGCTCTAAGCCATATGGAAGCATTTCTAAGATACTCACTGGGTAACCACATGGCCATTTATGTATTGAGACTGTTAGCACTATCAGGTGGAAAATGACAAATACTACAAACACCAGTTGAACCTGGGATTCGAACCTGTGACCCTGCAATCACCATCTGCACTGTAGGCGGGTTGCCTAACCACTGGGCTATGGAGGCTCCCAAAGATTCTGCTAAGCAGAGAGACTTTTCTCAAAGTATATTCTGTGTATTTAGTATTGATGTAGAACTTTAACAAAATCAATTAAAATAATAATAATAAACACAGTGCAACATCCAACCATCATCCACACGCACATTTATTCTAAGCCGTATGGAAGCATTTCCAAGGTACTCACTGGGGAACCACATGGCCATTTATGTATTGAGACTGTTAGCACTATCAGGTGGAAAATGACAAATACTACAAACACCAGTTGAACCTGGAATTCGAACCTGTGACCCTGCAATCACCATCTGCACTGTAGGTGGGTTGCCAACCACTGGGCTATGGAGGCTCCCAAAGATTATGCTAAGCAGAGAGACTTTTCTCAAAGTATATTCTGTGTATTTAGTATTGATGTAGAACTTTAACAAAATCAATTAAAATAATAATAATAAACACAGTGCAACATCCAACCATCATCCACACGCACATTTATTCTAAGCCGTATGGAAGCATTTCCAAGGTACTCACTGGGGAACCACATGGCCATTTATGTATTGAGACTGTTAGCACTATCAGGTGGAAAATGACAAATACTACAAACACCAGTTGAACCTGGGATTCGAACCTGTGACCCTGCAATCACCATCTGCACTGTAGGCGGGTTGCCTAACCACTGGGCTATGGAGGCTCCCAAAGATTATGCTAAGCAGAGAGACTTTTCTCAAAGTATATTCTGTGTATTTAGTATTGATGTAGAACTTTAACAAAATCAATTAAAATAATAATAATAAACACAGTGCAACATCCAACCATCATCCACACGCACATTTATTCTAAGCCGTATGGAAGCATTTCCAAGGTACTCACTGGGGAACCACATGGCCATTTATGTATTGAGACTGTTAGCACTATCAGGTGGAAAATGACAAATACTACAAACACCAGTTGAACCTGGGATTCGAACCTGTGACCCTGCAATCACCATCTGCACTGTAGGCGGGTTGCCTAACCACTGGGCTATGGAGCCTCCCGAAGATTATGCTAAGCAGAGAGACTTTTCTCAAAGTATATTCTGTGTATTTAGTATTGATGTTGAACTTTATCAAAATCAATTACATTAATAATAATAAACACAGTGCAACATGCAACTAAGTATACAACCATCATCCACATGCCCATTTGCTCTAAGCCATATGGAAGCATTTCTAAGATACTCACTGGGTAACCACATGGCCATTTATGTATTGAGACTGTTAGCACTATCAGGTGGAAAATGACAAATACTACAAACACCAGTTGAACCTGGAATTCGAACCTGTGACCCTGCAATAACCATCTGCACTGTAGGCGGGTTGCCTAACCACTGGGCTATGGAGGCTCCCAAAGATTCTGCTAAGCAGAGAGACTTTTCTCAAAGTATATTCTGTGTATTTAGTATTGATGTAGAACTTTAACAAAATCAATTAAAATAATAATAATAAACACAGTGCAACATCCAACCATCATCCACACGCACATTTATTCTAAGCCGTATGGAAGCATTTCCAAGGTACTCACTGGGGAACCACATGGCCATTTATGTATTGAGACTGTTAGCACTATCAGGTGGAAAATGACAAATACTACAAACACCAGTTGAACCTGGAATTCGAACCTGTGACCCTGCAATCACCATCTGCACTGTAGGTGGGTTGCCAACCACTGGGCTATGGAGGCTCCCAAAGATTATGCTAAGCAGAGAGACTTTTCTCAAAGTATATTCTGTGTATTTAGTATTGATGTAGAACTTTAACAAAATCAATTAAAATAATAATAATAAACACAGTGCAACATCCAACCATCATCCACACGCACATTTATTCTAAGCCGTATGGAAGCATTTCCAAGGTACTCACTGGGGAACCACATGGCCATTTATGTATTGAGACTGTTAGCACTATCAGGTGGAAAATGACAAATACTACAAACACCAGTTGAACCTGGGATTCGAACCTGTGACCCTGCAATCACCATCTGCACTGTAGGCGGGTTGCCTAACCACTGGGCTATGGAGCCTCCCGAAGATTATGCTAAGCAGAGAGACTTTTCTCAAAGTATATTCTGTGTATTTAGTATTGATGTTGAACTTTATCAAAATCAATTACATTAATAATAATAAACACAGTGCAACATGCAACTAAGTATACAACCATCATCCACATGCCCATTTGATCTAAGCCATATGGAAGCATTTCTAAGATACTCACTGGGTAACCACATGGCCATTTATGTATTGAGACTGTTAGCACTATCAGGTGGAAAATGACAAATACTACAAACACCAGTTGAACTTGGGATTCGAACCTGTGACCCTGCAATCACCATCTGTATTGTAGGCGGGTTGCCTAACCACTGGGCTATGGAGGCTCCCAAATATTATGCTAAGCAGAGAGACTTTTCTCAAAGTATATTCTGTGTATTTAGTATTGATGTAGAACTTTAACAAAATCAATTAAAATAATAATAATAAACACAGTGCAGCATCCAACCATCATCCACACGCACATTTATTCTAAGCCGTATGGAAGCATTTCCAAGGTACTCACTGGGGAACCACATGGCCATTTATGTATTGAGACTGTTAGCACTATCAGGTGGAAAATGACAAATACTACAAACACCAGTTGAACCTGGGATTTGAACCTGTGACCATGCAATCACCATCTGCACTGTAGGCGGGTTGCCTAACCACTGGGCTATGGAGCCTCCCGAAGATTATGCTAAGCAGAGAGACTTTTCTCAAAGTATATTCTGTGTATTTAGGATTGATGTTGAACTTTATCAAAATCAATTACATTAATAATAATAAACACAGTGCAACATGCAACTAAGTATACAACCATCATCCACATGCCCATTTGCTCTAAGCCATATGGAAGCATTTCTAAGATACTCACTGGGTAACCACATGGCCATTTATGTATTGAGACTGTTAGCACTATCAGGTGGAAAATGACAAATACTACAAACACCAGTTGAACCTGGGATTCGAACCTGTGACCCTGCAATCACCATCTGCACTGTAGGCGGGTTGCCTAACCACTGGGCTATGGAGCCTCCCGAAGATTATGCTAAGCAGAGAGACTTTACTCAAAGTATATTCTGTGTATTTAGTATTGATGTTGAACTTTATCAAAATCAATTACAATAATAATAATAAACACAGTGCAACATGCAACTAAGTATACAACCATCATCCACATGCCCATTTGCTCTAAGCCATATGGAAGCATTTCTAAGATACTCACTGGGTAACCACATGGCCATTTATGTATTGAGACTGTTAGCACTATCAGGTGGAAAATGACAAATACTACAAACACCAGTTGAACCTGGAATTCGAACCTGTGACCCTGCAATCACCATCCGCACTGTAGGCGGGTTGCCTAACCACTGGGCTATGGAGGCTCCCAAAGATTCTGCTAAGCAGAGAGACTTTTCTCAAAGTATATTCTGTGTATTTAGTATTGATGTAGAACTTTAACAAAATCAATTAAAATAATAATAATAAACACAGTGCAACATCCAACCATCATCCACACGCACATTTATTCTAAGCCGTATGGAAGCATTTCCAAGGTACTCACTGGGGAACCACATGGCCATTTATGTATTGAGACTGTTAGCACTATCAGGTGGAAAATGACAAATACTACAAACACCAGTTGAACCTGGAATTCGAACCTGTGACCCTGCAATCACCATCTGCACTGTAGGTGGGTTGCCAACCACTGGGCTATGGAGGCTCCCAAAGATTATGCTAAGCAGAGAGACTTTTCTCAAAGTATATTCTGTGTATTTAGTATTGATGTAGAACTTTAACAAAATCAATTAAAATAATAATAATAAACACAGTGCAACATCCAACCATCATCCACACGCACATTTATTCTAAGCCGTATGGAAGCATTTCCAAGGTACTCACTGGGGAACCACATGGCCATTTATGTATTGAGACTGTTAGCACTATCAGGTGGAAAATGACAAATACTACAAACACCAGTTGAACCTGGGATTCGAACCTGTGACCCTGCAATCACCATCTGCACTGTAGGCGGGTTGCCTAACCACTGGGCTATGGAGCCTCCCGAAGATTATGCTAAGCAGAGAGACTTTTCTCAAAGTATATTCTGTGTATTTAGTATTGATGTTGAACTTTATCAAAATCAATTACATTAATAATAATAAACACAGTGCAACATGCAACTAAGTATACAACCATCATCCACATGCCCATTTGATCTAAGCCATATGGAAGCATTTCTAAGATACTCACTGGGTAACCACATGGCCATTTATGTATTGAGACTGTTAGCACTATCAGGTGGAAAATGACAAATACTACAAACACCAGTTGAACCTGGGATTCGAACCTGTGACCCTGCAATCACCATCTGTATTGTAGGCGGGTTGCCTAACCACTGGGCTATGGAGGCTCCCAAATATTATGCTAAGCAGAGAGACTTTTCTCAAAGTATATTCTGTGTATTTAGTATTGATGTAGAACTTTAACAAAATCAATTAAAATAATAATAATAAACACAGTGCAGCATCCAACCATCATCCACACGCACATTTATTCTAAGCCGTATGGAAGCATTTCCAAGGTACTCACTGGGGAACCACATGGCCATTTATGTATTGAGACTGTTAGCACTATCAGGTGGAAAATGACAAATACTACAAACACCAGTTGAACCTGGGATTTGAACCTGTGACCATGCAATCACCATCTGCACTGTAGGCGGGTTGCCTAACCACTGGGCTATGGAGCCTCCCGAAGATTATGCTAAGCAGAGAGACTTTTCTCAAAGTATATTCTGTGTATTTAGTATTGATGTTGAACTTTATCAAAATCAATTACATTAATAATAATAAACACAGTGCAACATGCAACTAAGTATACAACCATCATCCACATGCCCATTTGCTCTAAGCCATATGGAAGCATTTCTAAGATACTCACTGGGTAACCACATGGCCATTTATGTATTGAGACTGTTAGCACTATCAGGTGGAAAATGACAAAAACTACAAACACCAGTTGAACCTGGGATTCGAACCTGTGACCCTGCAATCACCATCTGCACTGTAGGCGGGTTGCCTAACCACTGGGCTATGGAGCCTCCCGAAGATTATGCTAAGCAGAGAGACTTTACTCAAAGTATATTCTGTGTATTTAGTATTGATGTTGAACTTTATCAAAATCAATTACAATAATAATAATAAACACAGTGCAACATGCAACTAAGTATACAACCATCATCCACATGCCCATTTGCTCTAAGCCATATGGAAGCATTTCTAAGATACTCACTGGGTAACCACATGGCCATTTATGTATTGAGACTGTTAGCACTATCAGGTGGAAAATGACAAATACTACAAACACCAGTTGAACCTGGGATTCGAACCTGTGACCCTGCAATCACCATCTGCACTGTAGGCGGGTTGCCTAACCACTGTGCTATGGAGGCTCCCAAAGATTCTGCTAAGCAGAGAGACTTTTCTCAAAGTATATTCTGTGTATTTAGTATTGATGTAGAACTTTAACAAAATCAATTAAAATAATAATAATAAACACAGTGCAACATCCAACCATCATCCACACGCACATTTATTCTAAGCCGTATGGAAGCATTTCCAAGGTACTCACTGGGGAACCACATGGCCATTTATGTATTGAGACTGTTAGCACTATCAGGTGGAAAATGACAAATACTACAAACACCAGTTGAACCTGGAATTCGAACCTGTGACCCTGCAATCACCATCTGCACTGTAGGCGGGTTGCCTAACCACTGGGCTATGGAGGCTCCCAAAGATTATGCTAAGCAGAGAGACTTTTCTCAAAGTATATTCTGTGTATTTAGTATTGATGTAGAACTTTAACAAAATCAATTAAAATAATAATAATAAACACAGTGCAACATCCAACCATCATCCACACGCACATTTATTCTAAGCCGTATGGAAGCATTTCCAAGGTACTCACTGGGGAACCACATGGCCATTTATGTATTGAGACTGTTAGCACTATCAGGTGGAAAATGACAAATACTACAAACACCAGTTGAACCTGGGATTCGAACCTGTGACCCTGCAATCACCATCTGCACTGTAGGCGGGTTGCCTAACCACTGGGCTATGGAGGCTCCCAAAGATTCTGCTAAGCAGAGAGACTTTTCTCAAAGTATATTCTGTGTATTTAGTATTGATGTAGAACTTTAACAAAATCAATTAAAATAATAATAATAAACACAGTGCAACATCCAACCATCATCCACACGCACATTTATTCTAAGCCGTATGGAAGCATTTCCAAGGTACTCACTGGGGAACCACATGGCCATTTATGTATTGAGACTGTTAGCACTATCAGGTGGAAAATGACAAATACTACAAACACCAGTTGAACCTGGGATTCGAACCTGTGACCCTGCAATCACCATCTGCACTGTAGGCGGGTTGCCTAACCACTGGGCTATGGAGGCTCCCAAAGATTATGCTAAGCAGAGAGACTTTTCTCAAAGTATATTCTGTGTATTTAGTATTGATGTAGAACTTTAACAAAATCAATTAAAATAATAATAATAAACACAGTGCAACATCCAACCATCATCCACACGCACATTTATTCTAAGCCGTATGGAAGCATTTCCAAGGTACTCACTGGGGAACCACATGGCCATTTATGTATTGAGACTGTTAGCACTATCAGGTGGAAAATGACAAATACTACAAACACCAGTTGAACCTGGGATTCGAACCTGTGACCCTGCAATCACCATCTGCACTGTAGGCGGGTTGCCTAACCAATGGGCTATGGAGGCTCCCAAAGATTATGCTAAGCAGAGAGACTTTTCTCAAAGTATATTCTGTGTATTTAGTATTGATGTAGAACTTTAACAAAATCAATTAAAATAATAATAATAAACACAGTGCAACATCCAACCATCATCCACACGCACATTTATTCTAAGCCGTATGGAAGCATTTCCAAGGTACTCACTGGGGAACCACATGGCCATTTATGTATTGAGACTGTTAGCACTATCAGGTGGAAAATGACAAATACTACAAACACCAGTTGAACCTGGGATTCGAACCTGTGACCCTGCAATCACCATCTGCACTGTAGGCGGGTTGCCTAACCACTGGGCTATGGAGGCTCCCAAAGATTCTGCTAAGCAGAGAGACTTTTCTCAAAGTATATTCTGTGTATTTAGTATTGATGTAGAACTTTAACAAAATCAATTAAAATAATAATAATAAACACAGTGCAACATCCAACCATCATCCACACGCACATTTATTCTAAGCCGTATGGAAGCATTTCCAAGGTACTCACTGGGGAACCACATGGCCATTTATGTATTGAGACTGTTAGCACTATCAGGTGGAAAATGACAAATACTACAAACACCAGTTGAACCTGGGATTCGAACCTGTGACCCTGCAATCACCATCTGCACTGTAGGCGGGTTGCCTAACCACTGGGCTATGGAGCCTCCCAAAGATTATGCTAAGCAGAGAGACTTTTCTCAAAGTATATTCTGTGTATTTAGTATTGATGTTGAACTTTATCAAAATCAATTACATTAATAATAATAAACACAGTGCAACATGCAACTAAGTATACAACCATCATCCACATGCCCCTTTGATCTAAGCCATATGGAAGCATTTCTAAGATACTCACTGGGTAACCACATGGCCATTTATGTATTGAGACTGTTAGCACTATCAGGTGGAAAATGACAAATACTACAAACACCAGTTGAACCTGGGATTCGAACCTGTGACCCTGCAATCACCATCTGTATTGTAGGCGGGTTGCCTAACCACTGGGCTATGGAGGCTCCCAAATATTATGCTAAGCAGAGAGACTTTTCTCAAAGTATATTCTGTGTATTTAGTATTGATGTAGAACTTTAACAAAATCAATTAAAATAATAATAATAAACACAGTGCAGCATCCAACCATCATCCACACGCACATTTATTCTAAGCCGTATGGAAGCATTTCCAAGGTACTCACTGGGGAACCACATGGCCATTTATGTATTGAGACTGTTAGCACTATCAGGTGGAAAATGACAAATACTACAAACACCAGTTGAACCTGGAATTCGAACCTGTGACCCTGCAATCACCATCTGCACTGTAGGTGGGTTGCCAACCACTGGGCTATGGAGGCTCCCAAAGATTATGCTAAGCAGAGAGACTTTTCTCAAAGTATATTCTGTGTATTTAGTATTGATGTTGAACTTTATCAAAATCAATTACATTAATAATAATAAACACAGTGCAACATGCAACTAAGTATACAACCATCATCCACATGCCCCTTTGATCTAAGCCATATGGAAGCATTTCTAAGATACTCACTGGGTAACCACATGGCCATTTATGTATTGAGACTGTTAGCACTATCAGGTGGAAAATGACAAATACTACAAACACCAGTTGAACCTGGGATTCGAACCTGTGACCCTGCAATCACCATCTGTATTGTAGGCGGGTTGCCTAACCACTGGGCTATGGAGGCTCCCAAATATTATGCTAAGCAGAGAGACTTTTCTCAAAGTATATTCTGTGTATTTAGTATTGATGTAGAACTTTAACAAAATCAATTAAAATAATAATAATAAACACAGTGCAGCATCCAACCATCATCCACACGCACATTTATTCTAAGCCGTATGGAAGCATTTCCAAGGTACTCACTGGGGAACCACATGGCCATTTATGTATTGAGACTGTTAGCACTATCAGGTGGAAAATGACAAATACTACAAACACCAGTTGAACCTGGGATTTGAACCTGTGACCCTGCAATCACCATCTGCACTGTAGGCGGGTTGCCTAACCACTGGGCTATGGAGCCTCCCGAAGATTATGCTAAGCAGAGAGACTTTTCTCAAAGTATATTCTGTGTATTTAGTATTGATGTTGAACTTTATCAAAATCAATTACATTAATAATAATAAACACAGTGCAACATGCAACTAAGTATACAACCATCATCCACATGCCCATTTGCTCTAAGCCATATGGAAGCATTTCTAAGATACTCACTGGGTAACCACATGGCCATTTATGTATTGAGACTGTTAGCACTATCAGGTGGAAAATGACAAATACTACAAACACCAGTTGAACCTGGGATTCGAACCTGTGACCCTGCAATCACCATCTATACTGTAGGCGGGTTGCCTAACCACTGGGCTATGGAGCCTCCCGAAGATTATGCTAAGCAGAGAGACTTTTCTCAAAGTATATTCTGTGTATTTAGTATTGATGTTGAACTTTATCAAAATCAATTACAATAATAATAATAAACACAGTGCAACATGCAACTAAGTATACAACCATCATCCACATGCCCATTTGCTCTAAGCCATATGGAAGCATTTCTAAGATACTCACTGGGTAACCACATGGCCATTTATGTATTGAGACTGTTAGCACTATCAGGTGGAAAATGACAAATACTACAAACACCAGTTGAACCTGGGATTCGAACCTGTGACCCTGCAATCACCATCTGCACTGTAGGCGGGTTGCCTAACCACTGGGCTATGGAGGCTCCCAAAGATTCTGCTAAGCAGAGAGACTTTTCTCAAAGTATATTCTGTGTATTTAGTATTGATGTAGAACTTTAACAAAATCAATTAAAATAATAATAATAAACACAGTGCAACATCCAACCATCATCCACACGCACATTTATTCTAAGCCGTATGGAAGCATTTCCAAGGTACTCACTGGGGAACCACATGGCCATTTATGTATTGAGACTGTTAGCACTATCAGGTGGAAAATGACAAATACTACAAACACCAGTTGAACCTGGAATTCGAACCTGTGACCCTGCAATCACCATCTGCACTGTAGGTGGGTTGCCAACCACTGGGCTATGGAGGCTCCCAAAGATTATGCTAAGCAGAGAGACTTTTCTCAAAGTATATTCTGTGTATTTAGTATTGATGTAGAACTTTAACAAAATCAATTAAAATAATAATAATAAACACAGTGCAACATCCAACCATCATCCACACGCACATTTATTCTAAGCCGTATGGAAGCATTTCCAAGGTACTCACTGGGGAACCACATGGCCATTTATGTATTGAGACTGTTAGCACTATCAGGTGGAAAATGACAAATACTACAAACACCAGTTGAACCTGGGATTCGAACCTGTGACCCTGCAATCACCATCTGCACTGTAGGCAGGTTGCCTAACCACTGGGCTATGGAGGCTCCCAAAGATTATGCTAAGCAGAGAGACTTTTCTCAAAGTATATTCTGTGTATTTAGTATTGATGTAGAACTTTAACAAAATCAATTAAAATAATAATAATAAACACAGTGCAACATCCAACCATCATCCACACGCACTTTTATTCTAAGCCGTATGGAAGCATTTCCAAGGTACTCACTGGGGAACCACATGGCCATTTATGTATTGAGACTGTTAGCACTATCAGGTGGAAAATGACAAATACTACAAACACCAGTTGAACCTGGGATTCGAACCTGTGACCCTGCAATCACCATCTGCACTGTAGGCGGGTTGCCTAACCACTGGGCTATGGAGCCTCCCGAAGATTATGCTAAGCAGAGAGACTTTTCTCAAAGTATATTCTGTGTATTTAGTATTGATGTTGAACTTTATCAAAATCAATTACATTAATAATAATAAACACAGTGCAACATGCAACTAAGTATACAACCATCATCCACATGCCCATTTGCTCTAAGCCATATGGAAGCATTTCTAAGATACTCACTGGGTAACCACATGGCCATTTATGTATTGAGACTGTTAGCACTATCAGGTGGAAAATGACAAATACTACAAACACCAGTTGAACCTGGAATTCGAACCTGTGACCCTGCAATAACCATCTGCACTGTAGGCGGGTTGCCTAACCACTGGGCTATGGAGGCTCCCAAAGATTCTGCTAAGCAGAGAGACTTTTCTCAAAGTATATTCTGTGTATTTAGTATTGATGTAGAACTTTAACAAAATCAATTAAAATAATAATAATAAACACAGTGCAACATCCAACCATCATCCACACGCACATTTATTCTAAGCCGTATGGAAGCATTTCCAAGGTACTCACTGGGGAACCACATGGCCATTTATGTATTGAGACTGTTAGCATTATCAGGTGGAAAATGACAAATACTACAAACACCAGTTGAACCTGGAATTCGAACCTGTGACCCTGCAATCACCATCTGCACTGTAGGTGGGTTGCCAACCACTGGGCTATGGAGGCTCCCAAAGATTATGCTAAGCAGAGAGACTTTTCTCAAAGTATATTCTGTGTATTTAGTATTGATGTAGAACTTTAACAAAATCAATTAAAATAATAATAATAAACACAGTGCAACATCCAACCATCATCCACACGCACATTTATTCTAAGCCGTATGGAAGCATTTCCAAGGTACTCACTGGGGAACCACATGGCCATTTATGTATTGAGACTGTTAGCACTATCAGGTGGAAAATGACAAATACTACAAACACCAGTTGAACCTGGGATTCGAACCTGTGACCCTGCAATCACCATCTGCACTGTAGGCGGGTTGCCTAACCACTGGGCTATGGAGCCTCCCGAAGATTATGCTAAGCAGAGAGACTTTTCTCAAAGTATATTCTGTGTATTTAGTATTGATGTTGAACTTTATCAAAATCAATTACATTAATAATAATAAACACAGTGCAACATGCAACTAAGTATACAACCATCATCCACATGCCCATTTGATCTAAGCCATATGGAAGCATTTCTAAGATACTCACTGGGTAACCACATGGCCATTTATGTATTGAGACTGTTAGCACTATCAGGTGGAAAATGACAAATACTACAAACACCAGTTGAACCTGGGATTCGAACCTGTGACCCTGCAATCACCATCTGTATTGTAGGCGGGTTGCCTAACCACTGGGCTATGGAGGCTCCCAAATATTATGCTAAGCAGAGAGACTTTTCTCAAAGTATATTCTGTGTATTTAGTATTGATGTAGAACTTTAACAAAATCAATTAAAATAATAATAATAAACACAGTGCAGCATCCAACCATCATCCACACACACATTTATTCTAAGCCGTATGGAAGCATTTCCAAGGTACTCACTGGGGAACCACATGGCCATTTATGTATTGAGACTGTTAGCACTATCAGGTGGAAAATGACAAATACTACAAACACCAGTTGAACCTGGGATTTGAACCTGTGACCATGCAATCACCATCTGCACTGTAGGCGGGTTGCCTAACCACTGGGCTATGGAGCCTCCCGAAGATTATGCTAAGCAGAGAGACTTTTCTCAAAGTATATTCTGTGTATTTAGTATTGATGTTGAACTTTATCAAAATCAATTACATTAATAATAATAAACACAGTGCAACATGCAACTAAGTATACAACCATCATCCACATGCCCATTTGCTCTAAGCCATATGGAAGCATTTCTAAGATACTCACTGGGTAACCACATGGCCATTTATGTATTGAGACTGTTAGCACTATCAGGTGGAAAATGACAAATACTACAAACACCAGTTGAACCTGGGATTCGAACCTGTGACCCTGCAATCACCATCTGCACTGTAGGCGGGTTGCCTAACCACTGGGCTATGGAGCCTCCCGAAGATTATGCTAAGCAGAGAGACTTTACTCAAAGTATATTCTGTGTATTTAGTATTGATGTTGAACTTTATCAAAATCAATTACAATAATAATAATAAACACAGTGCAACATGCAACTAAGTATACAACCATCATCCACATGCCCATTTGCTCTAAGCCATATGGAAGCATTTCTAAGATACTCACTGGGTAACCACATGGCCATTTATGTATTGAGACTGTTAGCACTATCAGGTGGAAAATGACAAATACTACAAACACCAGTTGAACCTGGAATTCGAACCTGTGACCCTGCAATCACCATCCGCACTGTAGGCGGGTTGCCTAACCACTGGGCTATGGAGGCTCCCAAAGATTCTGCTAAGCAGAGAGACTTTTCTCAAAGTATATTCTGTGTATTTAGTATTGATGTAGAACTTTAACAAAATCAATTAAAATAATAATAATAAACACAGTGCAACATCCAACCATCATCCACACGCACATTTATTCTAAGCCGTATGGAAGCATTTCCAAGGTACTCACTGGGGAACCACATGGCCATTTATGTATTGAGACTGTTAGCACTATCAGGTGGAAAATGACAAATACTACAAACACCAGTTGAACCTGGAATTCGAACCTGTGACCCTGCAATCACCATCTGCACTGTAGGTGGGTTGCCAACCACTGGGCTATGGAGGCTCCCAAAGATTATGCTAAGCAGAGAGACTTTTCTCAAAGTATATTCTGTGTATTTAGTATTGATGTAGAACTTTAACAAAATCAATTAAAATAATAATAATAAACACAGTGCAACATCCAACCATCATCCACACGCACATTTATTCTAAGCCGTATGGAAGCATTTCCAAGGTACTCACTGGGGAACCACATGGCCATTTATGTATTGAGACTGTTAGCACTATCAGGTGGAAAATGACAAATACTACAAACACCAGTTGAACCTGGGATTCGAACCTGTGACCCTGCAATCACCATCTGCACTGTAGGCGGGTTGCCTAACCACTGGGCTATGGAGCCTCCCGAAGATTATGCTAAGCAGAGAGACTTTTCTCAAAGTATATTCTGTGTATTTAGTATTGATGTTGAACTTTATCAAAATCAATTACATTAATAATAATAAACACAGTGCAACATGCAACTAAGTATACAACCATCATCCACATGCCCCTTTGATCTAAGCCATATGGAAGCATTTCTAAGATACTCACTGGGTAACCACATGGCCATTTATGTATTGAGACTGTTAGCACTATCAGGTGGAAAATGACAAATACTACAAACACCAGTTGAACCTGGGATTCGAACCTGTGACCCTGCAATCACCATCTGTATTGTAGGCGGGTTGCCTAACCACTGGGCTATGGAGGCTCCCAAATATTATGCTAAGCAGAGAGACTTTTCTCAAAGTATATTCTGTGTATTTAGTATTGATGTAGAACTTTAACAAAATCAATTAAAATAATAATAATAAACACAGTGCAGCATCCAACCATCATCCACACGCACATTTATTCTAAGCCGTATGGAAGCATTTCCAAGGTACTCACTGGGGAACCACATGGCCATTTATGTATTGAGACTGTTAGCACTATCAGGTGGAAAATGACAAATACTACAAACACCAGTTGAACCTGGGATTTGAACCTGTGACCCTGCAATCACCATCTGCACTGTAGGCGGGTTGCCTAACCACTGGGCTATGGAGCCTCCCGAAGATTATGCTAAGCAGAGAGACTTTTCTCAAAGTATATTCTGTGTATTTAGTATTGATGTTGAACTTTATCAAAATCAATTACATTAATAATAATAAACACAGTGCAACATGCAACTAAGTATACAACCATCATCCACATGCCCATTTGCTCTAAGCCATATGGAAGCATTTCTAAGATACTCACTGGGTAACCACATGGCCATTTATGTATTGAGACTGTTAGCACTATCAGGTGGAAAATGACAAATACTACAAACACCAGTTGAACCTGGGATTCGAACCTGTGACCCTGCAATCACCATCTGTACTGTAGGCGGGTTGCCTAACCACTGGGCTATGGAGCCTCCCGAAGATTATGCTAAGCAGAGAGACTTTTCTCAAAGTATATTCTGTGTATTTAGTATTGATGTTGAACTTTATCAAAATCAATTACAATAATAATAATAAACACAGTGCAACATGCAACTAAGTATACAACCATCATCCACATGCCCATTTGCTCTAAGCCATATGGAAGCATTTCTAAGATACTCACTGGGTAACCACATGGCCATTTATGTATTGAGACTGTTAGCACTATCAGGTGGAAAATGACAAATACTACAAACACCAGTTGAACCTGGGATTCGAACCTGTGACCCTGCAATCACCATCTGCACTGTAGGCGGGTTGCCTAACCACTGGGCTATGGAGGCTCCCAAAGATTCTGCTAAGCAGAGAGACTTTTCTCAAAGTATATTCTGTGTATTTAGTATTGATGTAGAACTTTAACAAAATCAATTAAAATAATAATAATAAACACAGTGCAACATCCAACCATCATCCACACGCACATTTATTCTAAGCCGTATGGAAGCATTTCCAAGGTACTCACTGGGGAACCACATGGCCATTTATGTATTGAGACTGTTAGCACTATCAGGTGGAAAATGACAAATACTACAAACACCAGTTGAACCTGGAATTCGAACCTGTGACCCTGCAATCACCATCTGCACTGTAGGTGGGTTGCCAACCACTGGGCTATGGAGGCTCCCAAAGATTATGCTAAGCAGAGAGACTTTTCTCAAAGTATATTCTGTGTATTTAGTATTGATGTAGAACTTTAACAAAATCAATTAAAATAATAATAATAAACACAGTGCAACATCCAACCATCATCCACACGCACATTTATTCTAAGCCGTATGGAAGCATTTCCAAGGTACTCACTGGGGAACCACATGGCCATTTATGTATTGAGACTGTTAGCACTATCAGGTGGAAAATGACAAATACTACAAACACCAGTTGAACCTGGGATTCGAACCTGTGACCCTGCAATCACCATCTGCACTGTAGGCGGGTTGCCTAACCACTGGGCTATGGAGGCTCCCAAAGATTATGCTAAGCAGAGAGACTTTTCTCAAAGTATATTCTGTGTATTTAGTATTGATGTAGAACTTTAACAAAATCAATTAAAATAATAATAATAAACACAGTGCAACATCCAACCATCATCCACACGCACATTTATTCTAAGCCGTATGGAAGCATTTCCAAGGTACTCACTGGGGAACCACATGGCCATTTATGTATTGAGACTGTTAGCACTATCAGGTGGAAAATGACAAATACTACAAACACCAGTTGAACCTGGGATTCGAACCTGTGACCCTGCAATCACCATCTGCACTGTAGGCGGGTTGCCTAACCACTGGGCTATGGAGCCTCCCGAAGATTATGCTAAGCAGAGAGACTTTTCTCAAAGTATATTCTGTGTATTTAGTATTGATGTTGAACTTTATCAAAATCAATTACATTAATAATAATAAACACAGTGCAACATGCAACTAAGTATACAACCATCATCCACATGCCCATTTGCTCTAAGCCATATGGAAGCATTTCTAAGATACTCACTGGGTAACCACATGGCCATTTATGTATTGAGACTGTTAGCACTATCAGGTGGAAAATGACAAATACTACAAACACCAGTTGAACCTGGAATTCGAACCTGTGACCCTGCAATAACCATCTGCACTGTAGGCGGGTTGCCTAACCACTGGGCTATGGAGGCTCCCAAAGATTCTGCTAAGCAGAGAGACTTTTCTCAAAGTATATTCTGTGTATTTAGTATTGATGTAGAACTTTAACAAAATCAATTAAAATAATAATAATAAACACAGTGCAACATCCAACCATCATCCACACGCACATTTATTCTAAGCCGTATGGAAGCATTTCCAAGGTACTCACTGGGGAACCACATGGCCATTTATGTATTGAGACTGTTAGCACTATCAGGTGGAAAATGACAAATACTACAAACACCAGTTGAACCTGGAATTCGAACCTGTGACCCTGCAATCACCATCTGCACTGTAGGTGGGTTGCCAACCACTGGGCTATGGAGGCTCCCAAAGATTATGCTAAGCAGAGAGACTTTTCTCAAAGTATATTCTGTGTATTTAGTATTGATGTAGAACTTTAACAAAATCAATTAAAATAATAATAATAAACACAGTGCAACATCCAACCATCATCCACACGCACATTTATTCTAAGCCGTATGGAAGCATTTCCAAGGTACTCACTGGGGAACCACATGGCCATTTATGTATTGAGACTGTTAGCACTATCAGGTGGAAAATGACAAATACTACAAACACCAGTTGAACCTGGGATTCGAACCTGTGACCCTGCAATCACCATCTGCACTGTAGGCGGGTTGCCTAACCACTGGGCTATGGAGCCTCCCGAAGATTATGCTAAGCAGAGAGACTTTTCTCAAAGTATATTCTGTGTATTTAGTATTGATGTTGAACTTTATCAAAATCAATTACATTAATAATAATAAACACAGTGCAACATGCAACTAAGTATACAACCATCATCCACATGCCCATTTGATCTAAGCCATATGGAAGCATTTCTAAGATACTCACTGGGTAACCACATGGCCATTTATGTATTGAGACTGTTAGCACTATCAGGTGGAAAATGACAAATACTACAAACACCAGTTGAACCTGGGATTCGAACCTGTGACCCTGCAATCACCATCTGTATTGTAGGCGGGTTGCCTAACCACTGGGCTATGGAGGCTCCCAAATATTATGCTAAGCAGAGAGACTTTTCTCAAAGTATATTCTGTGTATTTAGTATTGATGTAGAACTTTAACAAAATCAATTAAAATAATAATAATAAACACAGTGCAGCATCCAACCATCATCCACACGCACATTTATTCTAAGCCGTATGGAAGCATTTCCAAGGTACTCACTGGGGAACCACATGGCCATTTATGTATTGAGACTGTTAGCACTATCAGGTGGAAAATGACAAATACTACAAACACCAGTTGAACCTGGGATTTGAACCTGTGACCATGCAATCACCATCTGCACTGTAGGCGGGTTGCCTAACCACTGGGCTATGGAGCCTCCCGAAGATTATGCTAAGCAGAGAGACTTTTCTCAAAGTATATTCTGTGTATTTAGTATTGATGTTGAACTTTATCAAAATCAATTACATTAATAATAATAAACACAGTGCAACATGCAACTAAGTATACAACCATCATCCACATGCCCATTTGCTCTAAGCCATATGGAAGCATTTCTAAGATACTCACTGGGTAACCACATGGCCATTTATGTATTGAGACTGTTAGCACTATCAGGTGGAAAATGACAAATACTACAAACACCAGTTGAACCTGGGATTCGAACCTGTGACCCTGCAATCACCATCTGCACTGTAGGCGGGTTGCCTAACCACTGGGCTATGGAGCCTCCCGAAGATTATGCTAAGCAGAGAGACTTTACTCAAAGTATATTCTGTGTATTTAGTATTGATGTTGAACTTTATCAAAATCAATTACAATAATAATAATAAACACAGTGCAACATGCAACTAAGTATACAACCATCATCCACATGCCCATTTGCTCTAAGCCATATGGAAGCATTTCTAAGATACTCACTGGGTAACCACATGGCCATTTATGTATTGAGACTGTTAGCACTATCAGGTGGAAAATGACAAATACTACAAACACCAGTTGAACCTGGAATTCGAACCTGTGACCCTGCAATCACCATCCGCACTGTAGGCGGGTTGCCTAACCACTGGGCTATGGAGGCTCCCAAAGATTCTGCTAAGCAGAGAGACTTTTCTCAAAGTATATTCTGTGTATTTAGTATTGATGTAGAACTTTAACAAAATCAATTAAAATAATAATAATAAACACAGTGCAACATCCAACCATCATCCACACGCACATTTATTCTAAGCCGTATGGAAGCATTTCCAAGGTACTCACTGGGGAACCACATGGCCATTTATGTATTGAGACTGTTAGCACTATCAGGTGGAAAATGACAAATACTACAAACACCAGTTGAACCTGGAATTCGAACCTGTGACCCTGCAATCACCATCTGCACTGTAGGTGGGTTGCCAACCACTGGGCTATGGAGGCTCCCAAAGATTATGCTAAGCAGAGAGACTTTTCTCAAAGTATATTCTGTGTATTTAGTATTGATGTAGAACTTTAACAAAATCAATTAAAATAATAATAATAAACACAGTGCAACATCCAACCATCATCCACACGCACATTTATTCTAAGCCGTATGGAAGCATTTCCAAGGTACTCACTGGGGAACCACATGGCCATTTATGTATTGAGACTGTTAGCACTATCAGGTGGAAAATGACAAATACTACAAACACCAGTTGAACCTGGGATTCGAACCTGTGACCCTGCAATCACCATCTGCACTGTAGGCGGGTTGCCTAACCACTGGGCTATGGAGCCTCCCGAAGATTATGCTAAGCAGAGAGACTTTTCTCAAAGTATATTCTGTGTATTTAGTATTGATGTTGAACTTTATCAAAATCAATTACATTAATAATAATAAACACAGTGCAACATGCAACTAAGTATACAACCATCATCCACATGCCCATTTGATCTAAGCCATATGGAAGCATTTCTAAGATACTCACTGGGTAACCACATGGCCATTTATGTATTGAGACTGTTAGCACTATCAGGTGGAAAATGACAAATACTACAAACACCAGTTGAACCTGGGATTCGAACCTGTGACCCTGCAATCACCATCTGTATTGTAGGCGGGTTGCCTAACCACTGGGCTATGGAGGCTCCCAAATATTATGCTAAGCAGAGAGACTTTTCTCAAAGTATATTCTGTGTATTTAGTATTGATGTAGAACTTTAACAAAATCAATTAAAATAATAATAATAAACACAGTGCAGCATCCAACCATCATCCACACGCACATTTATTCTAAGCCGTATGGAAGCATTTCCAAGGTACTCACTGGGGAACCACATGGCCATTTATGTATTGAGACTGTTAGCACTATCAGGTGGAAAATGACAAATACTACAAACACCAGTTGAACCTGGGATTTGAACCTGTGACCATGCAATCACCATCTGCACTGTAGGCGGGTTGCCTAACCACTGGGCTATGGAGCCTCCCGAAGATTATGCTAAGCAGAGAGACTTTTCTCAAAGTATATTCTGTGTATTTAGTATTGATGTTGAACTTTATCAAAATCAATTACATTAATAATAATAAACACAGTGCAACATGCAACTAAGTATACAACCATCATCCACATGCCCATTTGCTCTAAGCCATATGGAAGCATTTCTAAGATACTCACTGGGTAACCACATGGCCATTTATGTATTGAGACTGTTAGCACTATCAGGTGGAAAATGACAAAAACTACAAACACCAGTTGAACCTGGGATTCGAACCTGTGACCCTGCAATCACCATCTGCACTGTAGGCGGGTTGCCTAACCACTGGGCTATGGAGCCTCCCGAAGATTATGCTAAGCAGAGAGACTTTACTCAAAGTATATTCTGTGTATTTAGTATTGATGTTGAACTTTATCAAAATCAATTACAATAATAATAATAAACACAGTGCAACATGCAACTAAGTATACAACCATCATCCACATGCCCATTTGCTCTAAGCCATATGGAAGCATTTCTAAGATACTCACTGGGTAACCACATGGCCATTTATGTATTGAGACTGTTAGCACTATCAGGTGGAAAATGACAAATACTACAAACACCAGTTGAACCTGGGATTCGAACCTGTGACCCTGCAATCACCATCTGCACTGTAGGCGGGTTGCCTAACCACTGTGCTATGGAGGCTCCCAAAGATTCTGCTAAGCAGAGAGACTTTTCTCAAAGTATATTCTGTGTATTTAGTATTGATGTAGAACTTTAACAAAATCAATTAAAATAATAATAATAAACACAGTGCAACATCCAACCATCATCCACACGCACATTTATTCTAAGCCGTATGGAAGCATTTCCAAGGTACTCACTGGGGAACCACATGGCCATTTATGTATTGAGACTGTTAGCACTATCAGGTGGAAAATGACAAATACTACAAACACCAGTTGAACCTGGAATTCGAACCTGTGACCCTGCAATCACCATCTGCACTGTAGGTGGGTTGCCAACCACTGGGCTATGGAGGCTCCCAAAGATTATGCTAAGCAGAGAGACTTTTCTCAAAGTATATTCTGTGTATTTAGTATTGATGTAGAACTTTAACAAAATCAATTAAAATAATAATAATAAACACAGTGCAACATCCAACCATCATCCACACGCACATTTATTCTAAGCCGTATGGAAGCATTTCCAAGGTACTCACTGGGGAACCACATGGCCATTTATGTATTGAGACTGTTAGCACTATCAGGTGGAAAATGACAAATACTACAAACACCAGTTGAACCTGGGATTCGAACCTGTGACCCTGCAATCACCATCTGCACTGTAGGCGGGTTGCCTAACCACTGGGCTATGGAGGCTCCCAAAGATTATGCTAAGCAGAGAGACTTTTCTCAAAGTATATTCTGTGTATTTAGTATTGATGTAGAACTTTAACAAAATCAATTAAAATAATAATAATAAACACAGTGCAACATCCAACCATCATCCACACGCACATTTATTCTAAGCCGTATGGAAGCATTTCCAAGGTACTCACTGGGGAACCACATGGCCATTTATGTATTGAGACTGTTAGCACTATCAGGTGGAAAATGACAAATACTACAAACACCAGTTGAACCTGGGATTCGAACCTGTGACCCTGCAATCACCATCTGCACTGTAGGCGGGTTGCCTAACCACTGGGCTATGGAGGCTCCCAAAGATTCTGCTAAGCAGAGAGACTTTTCTCAAAGTATATTCTGTGTATTTAGTATTGATGTAGAACTTTAACAAAATCAATTAAAATAATAATAATAAACACAGTGCAACATCCAACCATCATCCACACGCACATTTATTCTAAGCCGTATGGAAGCATTTCCAAGGTACTCACTGGGGAACCACATGGCCATTTATGTATTGAGACTGTTAGCACTATCAGGTGGAAAATGACAAATACTACAAACACCAGTTGAACCTGGGATTCGAACCTGTGACCCTGCAATCACCATCTGCACTGTAGGCGGGTTGCCTAACCACTGGGCTATGGAGGCTCCCAAAGATTATGCTAAGCAGAGAGACTTTTCTCAAAGTATATTCTGTGTATTTAGTATTGATGTAGAACTTTAACAAAATCAATTAAAATAATAATAATAAACACAGTGCAACATCCAACCATCATCCACACGCACATTTATTCTAAGCCGTATGGAAGCATTTCCAAGGTACTCACTGGGGAACCACATGGCCATTTATGTATTGAGACTGTTAGCACTATCAGGTGGAAAATGACAAATACTACAAACACCAGTTGAACCTGGGATTCGAACCTGTGACCCTGCAATCACCATCTGCACTGTAGGCGGGTTGCCTAACCAATGGGCTATGGAGGCTCCCAAAGATTATGCTAAGCAGAGAGACTTTTCTCAAAGTATATTCTGTGTATTTAGTATTGATGTAGAACTTTAACAAAATCAATTAAAATAATAATAATAAACACAGTGCAACATCCAACCATCATCCACACGCACATTTATTCTAAGCCGTATGGAAGCATTTCCAAGGTACTCACTGGGGAACCACATGGCCATTTATGTATTGAGACTGTTAGCACTATCAGGTGGAAAATGACAAATACTACAAACACCAGTTGAACCTGGGATTCGAACCTGTGACCCTGCAATCACCATCTGCACTGTAGGCGGGTTGCCTAACCACTGGGCTATGGAGGCTCCCAAAGATTCTGCTAAGCAGAGAGACTTTTCTCAAAGTATATTCTGTGTATTTAGTATTGATGTAGAACTTTAACAAAATCAATTAAAATAATAATAATAAACACAGTGCAACATCCAACCATCATCCACACGCACATTTATTCTAAGCCGTATGGAAGCATTTCCAAGGTACTCACTGGGGAACCACATGGCCATTTATGTATTGAGACTGTTAGCACTATCAGGTGGAAAATGACAAATACTACAAACACCAGTTGAACCTGGGATTCGAACCTGTGACGCTGCAATCACCATCTGCACTGTAGGCGGGTTGCCTAACCACTGGGCTATGGAGCCTCCCGAAGATTATGCTAAGCAGAGAGACTTTTCTCAAAGTATATTCTGTGTATTTAGTATTGATGTTGAACTTTATCAAAATCAATTACATTAATAATAATAAACACAGTGCAACATGCAACTAAGTATACAACCATCATCCACATGCCCATTTGCTCTAAGCCATATGGAAGCATTTCTAAGATACTCACTGGGTAACCACATGGCCATTTATGTATTGAGACTGTTAGCACTATCAGGTGGAAAATGACAAATACTACAAACACCAGTTGAACCTGGGATTCGAACCTGTGACCCTGCAATCACCATCTGCACTGTAGGCGGGTTGCCTAACCACTGGGCTATGGAGGCTCCCAAAGATTCTGCTAAGCAGAGAGACTTTTCTCAAAGTATATTCTGTGTATTTAGTATTGATGTAGAACTTTAACAAAATCAATTAAAATAATAATAATAAACACAGTGCAACATCCAACCATCATCCACACGCACATTTATTCTAAGCCGTATGGAAGCATTTCCAAGGTACTCACTGGGGAACCACATGGCCATTTATGTATTGAGACTGTTAGCACTATCAGGTGGAAAATGACAAATACTACAAACACCAGTTGAACCTGGAATTCGAACCTGTGACCCTGCAATCACCATCTGCACTGTAGGTGGGTTGCCAACCACTGGGCTATGGAGGCTCCCAAAGATTATGCTAAGCAGAGAGACTTTTCTCAAAGTATATTCTGTGTATTTAGTATTGATGTAGAACTTTAACAAAATCAATTAAAATAATAATAATAAACACAGTGCAACATCCAACCATCATCCACACGCACATTTATTCTAAGCCGTATGGAAGCATTTCCAAGGTACTCACTGGGGAACCACATGGCCATTTATGTATTGAGACTGTTAGCACTATCAGGTGGAAAATGACAAATACTACAAACACCAGTTGAACCTGGGATTCGAACCTGTGACCCTGCAATCACCATCTGCACTGTAGGTGGGTTGCCAACCACTGGGCTATGGAGGCTCCCAAAGATTATGCTAAGCAGAGAGACTTTTCTCAAAGTATATTCTGTGTATTTAGTATTGATGTAGAACTTTAACAAAATCAATTAAAATAATAATAATAAACACAGTGCAACATCCAACCATCATCCACACGCACATTTATTCTAAGCCGTATGGAAGCATTTCCAAGGTACTCACTGGGGAACCACATGGCCATTTATGTATTGAGACTGTTAGCACTATCAGGTGGAAAATGACAAATACTACAAACACCAGTTGAACCTGGGATTCGAACCTGTGACCCTGCAATCACCATCTGCACTGTAGGCGGGTTGCCTAACCACTGGGCTATGGAGCCTCCCAAAGATTATGCTAAGCAGAGAGACTTTTCTCAAAGTATATTCTGTGTATTTAGTATTGATGTTGAACTTTATCAAAATCAATTACATTAATAATAATAAACACAGTGCAACATGCAACTAAGTATACAACCATCATCCACATGCCCCTTTGATCTAAGCCATATGGAAGCATTTCTAAGATACTCACTGGGTAACCACATGGCCATTTATGTATTGAGACTGTTAGCACTATCAGGTGGAAAATGACAAATACTACAAACACCAGTTGAACCTGGGATTCGAACCTGTGACCCTGCAATCACCATCTGTATTGTAGGCGGGTTGCCTAACCACTGGGCTATGGAGGCTCCCAAATATTATGCTAAGCAGAGAGACTTTTCTCAAAGTATATTCTGTGTATTTAGTATTGATGTAGAACTTTAACAAAATCAATTAAAATAATAATAATAAACACAGTGCAGCATCCAACCATCATCCACACGCACATTTATTCTAAGCCGTATGGAAGCATTTCCAAGGTACTCACTGGGGAACCACATGGCCATTTATGTATTGAGACTGTTAGCACTATCAGGTGGAAAATGACAAATACTACAAACACCAGTTGAACCTGGGATTTGAACCTGTGACCCTGCAATCACCATCTGCACTGTAGGTGGGTTGCCTAACCACTGGGCTATGGAGCCTCCCGAAGATTATGCTAAGCAGAGAGACTTTTCTCAAAGTATATTCTGTGTATTTAGTATTGATGTTGAACTTTATCAAAATCAATTACATTAATAATAATAAACACATTGCAACATGCAACTAAGTATACAACCATCATCCACATGCCCATTTGCTCTAAGCCATATGGAAGCATTTCTAAGATACTCACTGGGTAACCACATGGCCATTTATGTATTGAGACTGTTAGCACTATCAGGTGGAAAATGACAAATACTACAAACACCAGTTGAACCTGGGATTCGAACCTGTGACCCTGCAATCACCATCTGCACTGTAGGCGGGTTGCCTAACCACTGGGCTATGGAGCCTCCCAAAGATTATGCTAAGCAGAGAGACTTTTCTCAAAGTATATTCTGTGTATTTAGTATTGATGTTGAACTTTATCAAAATCAATTACAATAATAATAATAAACACAGTGCAACATGCAACTAAGTATACAACCATCATCCACATGCCCATTTGCTCTAAGCCATATGGAAGCATTTCTAAGATACTCACTGGGTAACCACATGGCCATTTATGTATTGAGACTGTTAGCACTATCAGGTGGAAAATGACAAATACTACAAACACCAGTTGAACCTGGGATTCGAACCTGTGACCCTGCAATCACCATCTGCACTGTAGGTGGGTTGCCTAACCACTGGGCTATGGAGGCTCCCAAAGATTCTGCTAAGCAGAGAGACTTTTCTCAAAGTATATTCTGTGTATTTAGTATTGATGTAGAACTTTAACAAAATCAATTAAAATAATAATAATAAACACAGTGCAACATCCAACCATCATCCACACGCACATTTATTCTAAGCCGTATGGAAGCATTTCCAAGGTACTCACTGGGGAACCACATGGCCATTTATGTATTGAGACTGTTAGCACTATCAGGTGGAAAATGACAAATACTACAAACACCAGTTGAACCTGGAATTCGAACCTGTGACCCTGCAATCACCATCTGCACTGTAGGTGGGTTGCCAACCACTGGGCTATGGAGGCTCCCAAAGATTATGCTAAGCAGAGAGACTTTTCTCAAAGTATATTCTGTGTATTTAGTATTGATGTAGAACTTTAACAAAATCAATTAAAATAATAATAATAAACACAGTGCAACATCCAACCATCATCCACATGCACATTTATTCTAAGCCGTATGGAAGCATTTCCAAGGTACTCACTGGGGAACCACATGGCCATTTATGTATTGAGACTGTTAGCACTATCAGGTGGAAAATGACAAATACTACAAACACCAGTTGAACCTGGGATTCGAACCTGTGACCCTGCAATCACCATCTGCACTGTAGGCGGGTTGCCTAACCACTGGGCTATGGAGCCTCCCGAAGATTATGCTAAGCAGAGAGACTTTTCTCAAAGTATATTCTGTGTATTTAGTATTGATGTTGAACTTTATCAAAATCAATTACATTAATAATAATAAACACAGTGCAACATGCAACTAAGTATACAACCATCATCCACATGCCCATTTGCTCTAAGCCATATGGAAGCATTTCTAAGATACTCACTGGGTAACCACATGGCCATTTATGTATTGAGACTGTTAGCACTATCAGGTGGAAAATGACAAATACTACAAACACCAGTTGAACCTGGAATTCGAACCTGTGACCCTGCAATCACCATCTGCACTGTAGGCGGGTTGCCTAACCACTGGGCTATGGAGGCTCCCAAAGATTCTGCTAAGCAGAGAGACTTTTCTCAAAGTATATTCTGTGTATTTAGTATTGATGTAGAACTTTAACAAAATCAATTAAAATAATAATAATAAACACAGTGCAACATCCAACCATCATCCACACGCACATTTATTCTAAGCCGTATGGAAGCATTTCCAAGGTACTCACTGGGGAACCACATGGCCATTTATGTATTGAGACTGTTAGCACTATCAGGTGGAAAATGACAAATACTACAAACACCAGTTGAACCTGGAATTCGAACCTGTGACCCTGCAATCACCATCTGCACTGTAGGTGGGTTGCCAACCACTGGGCTATGGAGGCTCCCAAAGATTATGCTAAGCAGAGAGACTTTTCTCAAAGTATATTCTGTGTATTTAGTATTGATGTAGAACTTTAACAAAATCAATTAAAATAATAATAATAAACACAGTGCAACATCCAACCATCATCCACACGCACATTTATTCTAAGCCGTATGGAAGCATTTCCAAGGTACTCACTGGGGAACCACATGGCCATTTATGTATTGAGACTGTTAGCACTATCAGGTGGAAAATGACAAACACTACAAACACCAGTTGAACCTGGGATTCGAACCTGTGACCCTGCAATCACCATCTGCACTGTAGGCGGGTTGCCTAACCACTGGGCTATGGAGCCTCCCGAAGATTATGCTAAGCAGAGAGACTTTTCTCAAAGTATATTCTGTGTATTTAGTATTGATGTTGAACTTTATCAAAATCAATTACATTAATAATAATAAACACAGTGCAACATGCAACTAAGTATACAACCATCATCCACATGCCCATTTGATCTAAGCCATATGGAAGCATTTCTAAGATACTCACTGGGTAACCACATGGCCATTTATGTATTGAGACTGTTAGCACTATCAGGTGGAAAATGACAAATACTACAAACACCAGTTGAACCTGGGATTCGAACCTGTGACCCTGCAATCACCATCTGTATTGTAGGCGGGTTGCCTAACCACTGGGCTATGGAGGCTCCCAAATATTATGCTAAGCAGAGAGACTTTTCTCAAAGTATATTCTGTGTATTTAGTATTGATGTAGAACTTTAACAAAATCAATTAAAATAATAATAATAAACACAGTGCAGCATCCAACCATCATCCACACGCACATTTATTCTAAGCCGTATGGAAGCATTTCCAAGGTACTCACTGGGGAACCACATGGCCATTTATGTATTGAGACTGTTAGCACTATCAGGTGGAAAATGACAAATACTACAAACACCAGTTGAACCTGGGATTTGAACCTGTGACCATGCAATCACCATCTGCACTGTAGGCGGGTTGCCTAACCACTGGGCTATGGAGCCTCCCGAAGATTATGCTAAGCAGAGAGACTTTTCTCAAAGTATATTCTGTGTATTTAGTATTGATGTTGAACTTTATCAAAATCAATTACATTAATAATAATAAACACAGTGCAACATGCAACTAAGTATACAACCATCATCCACATGCCCATTTGCTCTAAGCCATATGGAAGCATTTCTAAGATACTCACTGGGTAACCACATGGCCATTTATGTATTGAGACTGTTAGCACTATCAGGTGGAAAATGACAAATACTACAAACACCAGTTGAACCTGGGATTCGAACCTGTGACCCTGCAATCACCATCTGCACTGTAGGCGGGTTGCCTAACCACTGGGCTATGGAGCCTCCCGAAGATTATGCTAAGCAGAGAGACTTTACTCAAAGTATATTCTGTGTATTTAGTATTGATGTTGAACTTTATCAAAATCAATTACAATAATAATAATAAACACAGTGCAACATGCAACTAAGTATACAACCATCATCCACATGCCCATTTGCTCTAAGCCATATGGAAGCATTTCTAAGATACTCACTGGGTAACCACATGGCCATTTATGTATTGAGACTGTTAGCACTATCAGGTGGAAAATGACAAATACTACAAACACCAGTTGAACCTGGGATTCGAACCTGTGACCCTGCAATCACCATCTGCACTGTAGGCGGGTTGCCTAACCACTGGGCTATGGAGGCTCCCAAAGATTCTGCTAAGCAGAGAGACTTTTCTCAAAGTATATTCTGTGTATTTAGTATTGATGTAGAACTTTAACAAAATCAATTAAAATAATAATAATAAACACAGTGCAACATCCAACCATCATCCACACGCACATTTATTCTAAGCCGTATGGAAGCATTTCCAAGGTACTCACTGGGGAACCACATGGCCATTTATGTATTCAGACTGTTAGCACTATCAGGTGGAAAATGACAAATACTACAAACACCAGTTGAACCTGGAATTCGAACCTGTGACCCTGCAATCACCATCTGCACTGTAGGTGGGTTGCCAACCACTGGGCTATGGAGGCTCCCAAAGATTATGCTAAGCAGAGAGACTTTTCTCAAAGTATATTCTGTGTATTTAGTATTGATGTAGAACTTTAACAAAATCAATTAAAATAATAATAATAAACACAGTGCAACATCCAACCATCATCCACACGCACATTTATTCTAAGCCGTATGGAAGCATTTCCAAGGTACTCACTGGGGAACCACATGGCCATTTATGTATTGAGACTGTTAGCACTATCAAGTGGAAAATGACAAATACTACAAACACCAGTTGAACCTGGGATTCGAACCTGTGACCCTGCAATCACCATCTACACTGTAGGCGGGTTGCCTAACCACTGGGCTATGGAGGCTCCCAAAGATTATGCTAAGCAGAGAGACTTTTCTCAAAGTATATTCTGTGTATTTAGTATTGATGTAGAACTTTAACAAAATCAATTAAAATAATAATAATAAACACAGTGCAACATCCAACCATCATCCACACGCACATTTATTCTAAGCCGTATGGAAGCATTTCCAAGGTACTCACTGGGGAACCACATGGCCATTTATGTATTGAGACTGTTAGCACTATCAGGTGGAAAATGACAAATACTACAAACACCAGTTGAACCTGGGATTCGAACCTGTGACCCTGCAATCACCATCTGCACTGTAGGCGGGTTGCCTAACCACTGGGCTATGGAGGCTCCCAAAGATTCTGCTAAGCAGAGAGACTTTTCTCAAAGTATATTCTGTGTATTTAGTATTGATGTAGAACTTTAACAAAATCAATTAAAATAATAATAATAAACACAGTGCAACATCCAACCATCATCCACACGCACATTTATTCTAAGCCGTATGGAAGCATTTCCAAGGTACTCACTGGGGAACCACATGGCCATTTATGTATTGAGACTGTTAGCACTATCAGGTGGAAAATGACAAATACTACAAACACCAGTTGAACCTGGAATTCGAACCTGTGACCCTGCAATCACCATCTGCACTGTAGGTGGGTTGCCAACCACTGGGCTATGGAGGCTCCCAAAGATTATGCTAAGCAGAGAGACTTTTCTCAAAGTATATTCTGTGTATTTAGTATTGATGTAGAACTTTAACAAAATCAATTAAAATAATAATAATAAACACAGTGCAACATCCAACCATCATCCACACGCACATTTATTCTAAGCCGTATGGAAGCATTTCCAAGGTACTCACTGGGGAACCACATGGCCATTTATGTATTGAGACTGTTAGCACTATCAGGTGGAAAATGACAAATACTACAAACACCAGTTGAACCTGGGATTCGAACCTGTGACCCTGCAATCACCATCTGCACTGTAGGCGGGTTGCCTAACCGCTGGGCTATGGAGGCTCCCAAAGATTATGCTAAGCAGAGAGACTTTTCTCAAAGTATATTCTGTGTATTTAGTATTGATGTAGAACTTTAACAAAATCAATTAAAATAATAATAATAAACACAGTGCAACATCCAACCATCATCCACACGCACATTTATTCTAAGCCGTATGGAAGCATTTCCAAGGTACTCACTGGGGAACCACATGGCCATTTATGTATTGAGACTGTTAGCACTATCAGGTGGAAAATGACAAATACTACAAACACCAGTTGAACCTGGGATTCGAACCTGTGACCCTGCAATCACCATCTGCACTGTAGGCGGTTTGCCTAACCACTGGGCTATGGAGCCTCCCGAAGATTATGCTAAGCAGAGAGACTTTTCTCAAAGTATATTCTGTGTATTTAGTATTGATGTTGAACTTTATCAAAATCAATTACATTAATAATAATAAACACAGTGCAACATGCAACTAAGTATACAACCATCATCCACATGCCCATTTGCTCTAAGCCATATGGAAGCATTTCTAAGATACTCACTGGGTAACCACATGGCCATTTATGTATTGAGACTGTTAGCACTATCAGGTGGAAAATGACAAATACTACAAACACCAGTTGAACCTGGGATTCGAACCTGTGACCCTGCAATCACCATCTGCACTGTAGGCGGGTTGCCTAACCACTGGGCTATGGAGGCTCCCAAAGATTCTGTTAAGCAGAGAGACTTTTCTCAAAGTATATTCTGTGTATTTAGTATTGATGTAGAACTTTAACAAAATCAATTAAAATAATAATAATAAACACAGTGCAACATCCAACCATCATCCACACGCACATTTATTCTAAGCCGTATGGAAGCATTTCCAAGGTACTCACTGGGGAACCACATGGCCATTTATGTATTGAGACTGTTAGCACTATCAGGTGGAAAATGACAAATACTACAAACACCAGTTGAACCTGGGATTCGAACCTGTGACCCTGCAATCACCATCTGCACTGTAGGCGGGTTGCCTAACCACTGGGCTATGGAGCCTCCCGAAGATTATGCTAAGCAGAGAGACTTTTCTCAAAGTATATTCTGTGTATTTAGTATTGATGTTGAACTTTATCAAAATCAATTACATTAATAATAATAAACACAGTGCAACATGCAACTAAGTATACAACCATCATCCACATGCCCATTTGCTCTAAGCCATATGGAAGCATTTCTAAGATACTCACTGGGTAACCACATGGCCATTTATGTATTGAGACTGTTAGCACTATCAGGTGGAAAATGACAAATACTACAAACACCAGTTGAACCTGGGATTCGAACCTGTGACCCTGCAATCACCATCTGCACTATAGGCAGGTTGCCTAACCACTGGGCTATGGAGGCTCCCAAAGATTATGCTAAGCAGAGAGACTTTTCTCAAAGTATATTCTGTGTATTTAGTATTGATGTAGAACTTTAACAAAATCAATTAAAATAATAATAATAAACACAGTGCAACATCCAACCATCATCCACACGCACATTTATTCTAAGCCGTATGGAAGCATTTCCAAGGTACTCACTGGGGAACCACATGGCCATTTATGTATTGAGACTGTTAGCACTATCAGGTGGAAAATGACAAATACTACAAACACCAGTTGAACCTGGGATTCGAACCTGTGACCCTGCAATCACCATCTGCACTGTAGGCGGGTTGCCTAACCACTGGGCTATGGAGCCTCCCGAAGATTATGCTAAGCAGAGAGACTTTTCTCAAAGTATATTCTGTGTATTTAGTATTGATGTTGAACTTTATCAAAATCAATTACATTAATAATAATAAACACAGTGCAACATGCAACTAAGTATACAACCATCATCCACATGCCCATTTGCTCTAAGCCATATGGAAGCATTTCTAAGATACTCACTGGGTAACCACATGGCCATTTATGTATTGAGACTGTTAGCACTATCAGGTGGAAAATGACAAATACTACAAACACCAGTTGAACCTGGGATTCGAACCTGTGACCCTGCAATCACCATCTGCACTATAGGTGGGTTGCCTAACCACTGGGCTATGGAGGCTCCCAAAGATTATGCTAAGCAGAGAGACTTTTCTCAAAGTATATTCTGTGTATTTAGTATTGATGTAGAACTTTAACAAAATCAATTAAAATAATAATAATAAACACAGTGCAACATCCAACCATCATCCACACGCACATTTATTCTAAGCCGTATGGAAGCATTTCCAAGGTACTCACTGGGGAACCACATGGCCATTTATGTATTGAGACTGTTAGCACTATCAGGTGGAAAATGACAAATACTACAAACACCAGTTGAACCTGGGATTCGAACCTGTGATCCTGCAATCACCATCTGCACTGTAGGCGGGTTGCCTAACCACTGGGCTATGGAGCCTCCCGAAGATTATGCTAAGCAGAGAGACTTTTCTCAAAGTATATTCTGTGTATTTAGTATTGATGTTGAACTTTATCAAAATCAATTACATTAATAATAATAAACACAGTGCAACATGCAACTAAGTATACAACCATCATCCACATGCCCATTTGCTCTAAGCCATATGGAAGCATTTCTAAGATACTCACTGGGTAAACACATGGCCATTTATGTATTGAGACTGTTAGCACTATCAGGTGGAAAATGACAAATACTACAAACACCAGTTGAACCTGGGATTCGAACCTGTGACCCTGCAATCACCATCTGCACTGTAGGCGGGTTGCCTAACCACTGGGCTATGGAGGCTCCCAAAGATTATGCTAAGCAGAGAGACTTTTCTCAAAGTATATTCTGTGTATTTAGTATTGATGTAGAACTTTAACAAAATCAATTAAAATAATAATAATAAACACAGTGCAACATCCAACCATCATCCACACGCACATTTATTCTAAGCCGTATGGAAGCATTTCCAAGGTACTCACTGGGGAACCACATGGCCATTTATGTATTGAGACTGTTAGCACTATCAGTTGGAAAATAACAAATACTACAAACACCAGTTGAACCTGGGATTCGAACCTGTGACCCTGCAATCACCATCTGCACTGTAGGCGGGTTGCCTAACCACTGGGCTATGGAGCCTCCCGAAGATTATGCTAAGCAGAGAGACTTTTCTCAAAGTATATTCTGTGTATTTAGTATTGATGTTGAACTTTATCAAAATCAATTACATTAATAATAATAAACACAGTGCAACATGCAACTAAGTATACAACCATCATCCACATGCCCATTTGCTCTAAGCCATATGGAAGCATTTCTAAGATACTCACTGGGTAACCACATGGCCATTTATGTATTGAGACTGTTAGCACTATCAGGTGGAAAATGACAAATACTACAAACACCAGTTGAACCTGGGATTCGAACCTGTGACCCTGCAATCACCATCTGCACTGTAGGCGGGTTGCCTAACCACTGGGCTATGGAGGCTCCCAAAGATTATGCTAAGCAGAGAGACTTTTCTCAAAGTATATTCTGTGTATTTAGTATTGATGTAGAACTTTAACAAAATCAATTAAAATAATAATAATAAACACAGTGCAACATCCAACCATCATCCACACGCACATTTATTCTAAGCCGTATGGAAGCATTTCCAAGGTACTCACTGGGGAACCACATGGCCATTTATGTATTGAGACTGTTAGCACTATCAGGTGGAAAATGACAAATACTACAAACACCAGTTGAACCTGGAATTCGAACCTGTGACCCTGCAATCACCATCTGCACTGTAGGTGGGTTGCCAACCACTGGGCTATGGAGGCTCCCAAAGATTATGCTAAGCAGAGAGACTTTTCTCAAAGTATATTCTGTGTATTTAGTATTGATGTAGAACTTTAACAAAATCAATTAAAATAATAATAATAAACACAGTGCAACATCCAACCATCATCCACACGCACATTTATTCTAAGCCGTATGGAAGCATTTCCAAGGTACTCACTGGGGAACCACATGGCCATTTATGTATTGAGACTGTTAGCACTATCAGGTGGAAAATGACAAATACTACAAACACCAGTTGAACCTGGGATTACGAACCTGTGACCCTGCAATCACCATCTGCACTGTAGGCGGGTTGCCTAACCACTGGGCTATGGAGCCTCCCGAAGATTATGCTAAGCAGAGAGACTTTTCTCAAAGTATATTCTGTGTATTTAGTATTGATGTTGAACTTTATCAAAATCAATTACATTAATAATAATAAACACAGTGCAACATGCAACTAAGTATACAACCATCATCCACATGCCCATTTGCTCTAAGCCATATGGAAGCATTTCTAAGATACTCACTGGGTAACCACATGGCCATTTATGTATTGAGACTGTTAGCACTATCAGGTGGAAAATGACAAATACTACAAACACCAGTTGAACCTGGGATTCGAACCTGTGACCCTGCAATCACCATCTGCACTGTAGGCGGGTTGCCTAACCACTGGGCTATGGAGCCTCCCGAAGATTATGCTAAGCAGAGAGACTTTTCTCAAAGTATATTCTGTGTATTTAGTATTGATGTTGAACTTTATCAAAATCAATTACAATAATAATAATAAACACAGTGCAACATGCAACTAAGTATACAACCATCATCCACATGCCCATTTGCTCTAAGCCATATGGAAGCATTTCTAAGATACTCACTGGGTAACCACATGGCCATTTATGTATTGAGACTGTTAGCACTATCAGGTGGAAAATGACAAATACTACAAACACCAGTTGAACCTGGGATTCGAACCTGTGACCCTGCAATCACCATCTGCACTGTAGGCGGGTTGCCTAACCACTGGGCTATGGAGGCTCCCAAAGATTCTGCTAAGCAGAGAGACTTTTCTCAAAATATATTCTGTGTATTTAGTATTGATGTAGAACTTTAACAAAATCAATTAAAATAATAATAATAAACACAGTGCAACATCCAACCATCATCCACACGCACATTTATTCTAAGCCGTATGGAAGCATTTCCAAGGTACTCACTGGGGAACCACATGGCCATTTATGTATTGAGACTGTTAGCACTATCAGGTGGAAAATGACAAATACTACAAACACCAGTTGAACCTGGAATTCGAACCTGTGACCCTGCAATCACCATCTGCACTGTAGGTGGGTTGCCAACCACTGGGCTATGGAGGCTCCCAAAGATTATGCTAAGCAGAGAGACTTTTCTCAAAGTATATTCTGTGTATTTAGTATTGATGTAGAACTTTAACAAAATCAATTAAAATAATAATAATAAACACAGTGCAACATCCAACCATCATCCACACGCACATTTATTCTAAGCCGTATGGAAGCATTTCCAAGGTACTCACTGGGGAACCACATGGCCATTTATGTATTGAGACTGTTAGCACTATCAGGTGGAAAATGACAAATACTACAAACACCAGTTGAACCTGGGATTCGAACCTGTGATCCTGCAATCACCATCTGCACTGTAGGCGGGTTGCCTAACCACTGGGCTATGGAGCCTCCCGAAGATTATGCTAAGCAGAGAGACTTTTCTCAAAGTATATTCTGTGTATTTAGTATTGATGTTGAACTTTATCAAAATCAATTACATTAATAATAATAAACACAGTGCAACATGCAACTAAGTATACAACCATCATCCACATGCCCATTTGCTCTAAGCCATATGGAAGCATTTCTAAGATACTCACTATGTAAACACATGGCCATTTATGTATTGAGACTGTTAGCACTATCAGGTGGAAAATGACAAATACTACAAACACCAGTTGAACCTGGGATTCGAACCTGTGACCCTGCAATCACCATCTGCACTGTAGGCGGGTTGCCTAACCACTGGGCTATGGAGGCTCCCAAAGATTATGCTAAGCAGAGAGACTTTTCTCAAAGTATATTCTGTGTATTTAGTATTGATGTAGAACTTTAACAAAATCAATTAAAATAATAATAATAAACACAGTGCAACATCCAACCATCATCCACACGCACATTTATTCTAAGCCGTATGGAAGCATTTCCAAGGTACTCACTGGGGAACCACATGGCCATTTATGTATTGAGACTGTTAGCACTATCAGTTGGAAAATAACAAATACTACAAACACCAGTTGAACCTGGGATTCGAACCTGTGACCCTGCAATCACCATCTGCACTGTAGGCGGGTTGCCTAACCACTGGGCTATGGAGCCTCCCGAAGATTATGCTAAGCAGAGAGACTTTTCTCAAAGTATATTCTGTGTATTTAGTATTGATGTTGAACTTTATCAAAATCAATTACATTAATAATAATAAACACAGTGCAACATGCAACTAAGTATACAACCATCATCCACATGCCCATTTGCTCTAAGCCATATGGAAGCATTTCTAAGATACTCACTGGGTAACCACATGGCCATTTATGTATTGAGACTGTTAGCACTATCAGGTGGAAAATGACAAATACTACAAACACCAGTTGAACCTGGGATTTGAACCTGTGACCCTGCAATCACCATCTGCACTGTAGGCGGGTTGCCTAACCACTGGGCTATGGAGCCTCCCGAAGATTATGCTAAGCAGAGAGACTTTTCTCAAAGTATATTCTGTGTATTTAGTATTGATGTTGAACTTTATCAAAATCAATTACAATAATAATAATAATAAACACAGTGCAACATGCAACTTAGTATACAACCATCATCCACATGCCCATTTGCTCTAAGCCATATGGAAGCATTTCTAAGATACTCACTGGGTAACCACATGGCCATTTATGTATTGAGACTGTTAGCACTATCAGGTGGAAAATGACAAATACTACAAACACCAGTTGAACCTGGGATTCGAACCTGTGACCCTGCAATCACCATCTGCACTGTAGGCGGGTTGCCTAACCACTGGGCTATGGAGGCTCCCAAAGATTCTGCTAAGCAGAGAGACTTTTCTCAAAGTATATTCTGTGTATTTAGTATTGATGTAGAACTTTAACAAAATCAATTAAAATAATAATAATAAACACAGTGCAACATCCAACCATCATCCACACGCACATTTATTCTAAGCCGTATGGAAGCATTTCCAAGGTACTCACTGGGGAACCACACGGCCATTTATGTATTGAGACTGTTAGCACTATCAGGTGGAAAATGACAAATACTACAAACACCAGTTGAACCTGGAATTCGAACCTGTGACCCTGCAATCACCATCTGCACTGTAGGTGGGTTGCCAACCACTGGGCTATGGAGGCTCCCAAAGATTATGCTAAGCAGAGAGACTTTTCTCAAAGTATATTCTGTGTATTTAGTATTGATGTAGAACTTTAACAAAATCAATTAAAATAATAATAATAAACACAGTGCAACATCCAACCATCATCCACACGCACATTTATTCTAAGCCGTATGGAAGCATTTCCAAGGTACTCACTGGGTAACCACATGGCCATTTATGTATTGAGACTGTTAGCACTATCAGGTGGAAAATGACAAATACTACAAACACCAGTTGAACCTGGGATTCGAACCTGTGACCCTGCAATCACCATCTGCACTGTAGGCGGGTTGCCTAACCACTGGGCTATGGAGCCTCCTGAAGATTATGCTAAGCAGAGAGACTTTTCTCAAAGTATATTCTGTGTATTTAGTATTGATGTTGAACTTTATCAAAATCAATTACATTAATAATAATAAACACAGTGCAACATGCAACTAAGTATACAACCATCATCCACATGCCCATTTGCTCTAAGCCATATGGAAGCATTTCTAAGATACTCACTGGGTAACCACATGGCCATTTATGTATTGAGACTGTTAGCACTATCAGGTGGAAAATGACAAATACTACAAACACCAGTTGAACCTGGGATTCGAACCTGTGACCCTGCAATCACCATCTGCACTGTAGGCGGGTTGCCTAACCACTGGGCTATGGAGCCTCCCGAAGATTATGCTAAGCAGAGAGACTTTTCTCAAAGTATATTCTGTGTATTTAGTATTGATGTTGAACTTTATCAAAATCAATTACAATAATAATAATAAACACAGTGCAACATGCAACTAAGTATACAACCATCATCCACATGCCCATTTGCTCTAAGCCATATGGAAGCATTTCTAAGATACTCACTGGGTAACCACATGGCCATTTATGTATTGAGACTGTTAGCACTATCAGGTGGAAAATGACAAATACTACAAACACCAGTTGAACCTGGGATTCGAACCTGTGACCCTGCAATCACCATCTGCACTGTAGGCGGGTTGCCTAACCACTGGGCTATGGAGGCTCCCAAAGATTCTGCTAAGCAGAGAGACTTTTCTCAAAATATATTCTGTGTATTTAGTATTGATGTAGAACTTTAACAAAATCAATTAAAATAATAATAATAAACACAGTGCAACATCCAACCATCATCCACACGCACATTTATTCTAAGCCGTATGGAAGCATTTCCAAGGTACTCACTGGGGAACCACATGGCCATTTATGTATTGAGACTGTTAGCACTATCAGGTGGAAAATGACAAATACTACAAACACCAGTTGAACCTGGAATTCGAACCTGTGACCCTGCAATCACCATCTGCACTGTAGGTGGGTTGCCAACCACTGGGCTATGGAGGCTCCCAAAGATTATGCTAAGCAGAGAGACTTTTCTCAAAGTATATTCTGTGTATTTAGTATTGATGTAGAACTTTAACAAAATCAATTAAAATAATAATAATAAACACAGTGCAACATCCAACCATCATCCACACGCACATTTATTCTAAGCCGTATGGAAGCATTTCCAAGGTACTCACTGGGGAACCACATGGCCATTTATGTATTGAGACTGTTAGCACTATCAGGTGGAAAATGACAAATACTACAAACACCAGTTGAACCTGGGATTCGAACCTGTGACCCTGCAATCACCATCTGCACTGTAGGCGGGTTGCCTAACCACTGGGCTATGGAGGCTCCCAAAGATTATGCTAAGCAGAGAGACTTTTCTCAAAGTATATTCTGTGTATTTAATATTGATGTAGAACTTTAACAAAATCAATTAAAATAATAATAATAAACACAGTGCAACATCCAACCATCATCCACACGCACATTTATTCTAAGCCGTATGGAAGCATTTCCAAGGTACTCACTGGGGAACCACATGGCCATTTATGTATTGAGACTGTTAGCACTATCAGGTGGAAAATGACAAATACTACAAACACCAGTTGAACCTGGGATTCGAACCTGTGACCCTGCAATCACCATCTGCACTGTAGGCGGGTTGCCTAACCACTGGGCTATGGAGCCTCCCGAAGATTATGCTAAGCAGAGAGACTTTTCTCAAAGTATATTCTGTGTATTTAGTATTGATGTTGAACTTTATCAAAATCAATTACATTAATAATAATAAACACAGTGCAACATGCAACTAAGTATACAACCATCATCCACATGCCCATTTGCTCTAAGCCATATGGAAGCATTTCTAAGATACTCACTGGGTAACCACATGGCCATTTATGTATTGAGACTGTTAGCACTATCAGGTGGAAAATGACAAATACTACAAACACCAGTTGAACCTGGGATTTGAACCTGTGACCCTGCAATCACCATCTGCACTGTAGGCGGGTTGCCTAACCACTGGGCTATGGAGCCTCCCGAAGATTATGCTAAGCAGAGAGACTTTTCTCAAAGTATATTCTGTGTATTTAGTATTGATGTTGAACTTTATCAAAATCAATTACAATAATAATAATAAACACAGTGCAACATGCAACTTAGTATACAACCATCATCCACATGCCCATTTGCTCTAAGCCATATGGAAGCATTTCTAAGATACTCACTGGGTAACCACATGGCCATTTATGTATTGAGACTGTTAGCACTATCAGGTGGAAAATGACAAATACTACAAACACCAGTTGAACCTGGGATTCGAACCTGTGACCCCGCAATCACCATCTGCACTGTAGGCGGGTTGCCTAACCACTGGGCTATGGAGGCTCCCAAAGATTCTGCTAAGCAGAGAGACTTTTCTCAAAGTATATTCTGTGTATTTAGTATTGATGTAGAACTTTAACAAAATCAATTAAAATAATAATAATAAACACAGTGCAACATCCAACCATCATCCACACGCACATTTATTCTAAGCCGTATGGAAGCATTTCCAAGGTACTCACTGGGGAACCACATGGCCATTTATGTATTGAGACTGTTAGCACTATCAGGGGGAAAATGACAAATACTACAAACACCAGTTGAACCTGGAATTCGAACCTGTGACCCTGCAATCACCATCTGCACTGTAGGTGGGTTGCCAACCACTGGGCTATGGAGGCTCCCAAAGATTATGCTAAGCAGAGAGACTTTTCTCAAAGTATATTCTGTGTATTTAGTATTGATGTAGAACTTTAACAAAATCAATTAAAATAATAATAATAAACACAGTGCAACATCCAACCATCATCCACACGCACATTTATTCTAAGCCGTATGGAAGCATTTCCAAGGTACTCACTGGGGAACCACATGGCCATTTATGTATTGAGACTGTTAGCACTATCAGGTGGAAAATGACAAATACTACAAACACCAGTTGAACCTGGGATTCGAACCTGTGACCCTGCAATCACCATCTGCACTGTAGGCGGGTTGCCTAACCACTGGGCTATGGAGCCTCCCGAAGATTATGCTAAGCAGAGAGACTTTTCTCAAAGTATATTCTGTGTATTTAGTATTGATGTTGAACTTTATCAAAATCAATTACATTAATAATAATAAACACAGTGCAACATGCAACTAAGTATACAACCATCATCCACATGCCCATTTGCTCTAAGCCATATGGAAGCATTTCTAAGATACTCACTGGGTAACCACATGGCCATTTATGTATTGAGACTGTTAGCACTATCAGGTGGAAAATGACAAATACTACAAACACCAGTTGAACCTGGGATTCGAACCTGTGACCCTGCAATCACCATCTGCACTGTAGGCGGGTTGCCTAACCACTGGGCTATGGAGCCTCCCAAAGATTATGCTAAGCAGAGAGACTTTTCTCAAAGTATATTCTGTGTATTTAGTATTGATGTTGAACTTTATCAAAATCAATTACAATAACAATAATAAACACAGTGCAACATGCAACTAAGTATACAACCATCATCCACATGCCCATTTGCTCTAAGCCATATGGAAGCATTTCTAAGATACTCACTGGGTAACCACATGGCCATTTATGTATTGAGACTGTTAGCACTATCAGGTGGAAAATGACAAATACTACAAACACCAGTTGAACCTGGGATTCGAACCTGTGACCCTGCAATCACCATCTGCACTGTAGGCGGGTTGCCTAACCACTGGGCTATGGAGGCTCCCAAAGATTCTGCTAAGCAGAGAGACTTTTCTCAAAATATATTCTGTGTATTTAGTATTGATGTAGAACTTTAACAAAATCAATTAAAATAATAATAATAAACACAGTGCAACATCCAACCATCATCCACACGCACATTTATTCTAAGCCGTATGGAAGCATTTCCAAGGTACTCACTGGGGAACCACATGGCCATTTATGTATTGAGACTGTTAGCACTATCAGGTGGAAAATGACAAATACTACAAACACCAGTTGAACCTGGAATTCGAACCTGTGACCCTGCAATCACCATCTGCACTGTAGGTGGGTTGCCAACCACTGGGCTATGGAGGCTCCCAAAGATTATGCTAAGCAGAGAGACTTTTCTCAAAGTATATTCTGTGTATTTAGTATTGATGTAGAACTTTAACAAAATCAATTAAAATAATAATAATAAACACAGTGCAACATCCAACCATCATCCACACGCACATTTATTCTAAGCCGTATGGAAGCATTTCCAAGGTACTCACTGGGGAACCACATGGCCATTTATGTATTGAGACTGTTAGCACTATCAGGTGGAAAATGACAAATACTACAAACACCAGTTGAACCTGGGATTCGAACCTGTGACCCTGCAATCACCATCTGCACTGTAGGCGGGTTGCCTAACCACTGGGCTATGGAGGCTCCCAAAGATTATGCTAAGCAGAGAGACTTTTCTCAAAGTATATTCTGTGTATTTAGTATTGATGTAGAACTTTAACAAAATCAATTAAAATAATAATAATAAACACAGTGCAACATCCAACCATCATCCACACGCACATTTATTCTAAGCCGTATGGAAGCATTTCCAAGGTACTCACTGGGGAACCACATGGCCATTTATGTATTGAGACTGTTAGCACTATCAGGTGGAAAATGACAAATACTACAAACACCAGTTGAACCTGGGATTCGAACCTATGACCCTGCAATCACCATCTGCACTGTAGGCGGGTTGCCTAACCACTGGGCTATGGAGCCTCCCGAAGATTATTCTAAGCAGAGAGACTTTTCTCAAAGTATATTCTGTGTATTTAGTATTGATGTTGAACTTTATCAAAATCAATTACATTAATAATAATAAACACAGTGCAACATGCAACTAAGTATACAACCATCATCCACATGCCCATTTGCTCTAAGCCATATGGAAGCATTTCTAAGATACTCACTGGGTAACCACATGGCCATTTATGTATTGAGACTGTTAGCACTATCAGGTGGAAAATGACAAATACTACAAACACCAGTTGAACCTGGGATTCGAACCTGTGACCCTGCAATCACCATCTGCACTGTAGGCGGGTTGCCTAACCACTGGGCTATGGAGGCTCCCAAAGATTCTGCTAAGCAGAGAGACTTTTCTCAAAGTATATTCTGTGTATTTAGTATTGATGTAGAACTTTAACAAAATCAATTAAAATAATAATAATAAACACAGTGCAACATCCAACCATCATCCACACGCACATTTATTCTAAGCCGTATGGAAGCATTTCCAAGGTACTCACTGGGGAACCACATGGCCATTTATGTATTGAGACTGTTAGCACTATCAGGTGGAAAATGACAAATACTACAAACACCAGTTGAACCTGGGATTCGAACCTGTGACCCTGCAATCACCATCTGCACTGTAGGTGGGTTGCCTAACCACTGGGCTATGGAGCCTCCCGAAGATTATGCTAAGCAGAGAGACTTTTCTCAAAGTATATTCTGTGTATTTAGTATTGATGTTGAACTTTATCAAAATCAATTACAATAATAATAAGAAACACAGTGCAACATGCAACTAAGTATACAACCATCATCCACATGCCAATTTACTCTAAGCCATATGGAAGCATTTCTAAGGTACTCACTGGGTAACCACATGGCCATTTATGTATTGAGACTGTTAGCACTATCAGGTGGAAAATGACAAATACTACAAACACTAGTTGAACCTGGGATTCGAACCTGTGATCCTGCAATCACCATCTGCACTGTAGGCGGGTTGCCTAACCACTGGGCTATGGAGCCTCCCGAAGATTATGCTAAGCAGAGAGACTTTTCTCAAAGTATATTCTGTGTATTTAGTATTGATGTTGAACTTTATCAAAATCAATTACATTAATAATAATAAACACAGTGCAACATGCAACTAAGTATACAACCATCATCCACATGCCCATTTGCTCTAAGCCATATGGAAGCATTTCTAAGATACTCACTGGGTAACCACATGGCCATTTATGTATTGAGACTGTTAGCACTATCAGGTGGAAAATGACAAATACTACAAACACCAGTTGAACCTGACATTCGAGCCTGTGACCCTGCAATCACCATCTGCACTGTAGGCGGGTTGCCTAACCACTGGGGTATGGAGCCTCCCAAAGATTATGCTAAGCAGAGAGACTTTTCTCAAAGTATATTCTGTGTATTTAGTATTGATGTTGAACTTTATCAAAATCAATTACAATAATAATAATAAACACAGTGCAACATGCAACTAAGTATACAACCATCATCCACATGCCCATTTACTCTAAGCCATATGGAAGCATTTCTAAGGTACTCACTGGGTAACCACATGGCCATTTATGTATTGAGACTGTTAGCACTATCAGGTGGAAAATGACAAATACTACAAACACCAGTTTAACCTGGGATTCGAACCTGTGACCCTGTTATCACCATCTGCACTGTAGGCGGGTTGCCTAACCACTGGGCTATGGAGGCTCCCAAAGATTATGCTATGCAGAGAGACTTTTCTCAAAGTATATTCTGTGTATTTAGTATTGATGTAGAACTTTAACAAAGTCAATTAAAATAATAATAATAAACACAGTGAAACATCCAACCATCATCCACACGCACATTTATTCTAAGCCGTATGGAAGCCTTTCCAAGGTACTCACTGGGGAACCACATGGCCATTTATGTATTGAGACTGTTAGCACTATCAGGTGGAAAATGACAAATACTACAAACACCAGTTGAACCTGGGATTCGAACCTGTGACCCTGCAATCACCATCTGCACTGTAGGCGGGTTGCCTAACCACTGGGCTATGGAGCCTCCCGAAGATTATGCTAAGCAGAGAGACTTTTCTCAAAGTATATTCTGTGTATTTAGTATTGATGTTGAACTTTATCAAAATCAATTACATTAATAATAATAAACACAGTGCAACATGCAACTAAGTATACAACCATCATCCACATGCCCATTTGCTCTAAGCCATATGGAAGCATTTCTAAGATACTCACTGGGTAACCACATGGCCATTTATGTATTGAGACTGTTAGCACTATCAGGTGGAAAATGACAAATACTACAAACACCAGTTGAACCTGGGATTTGAACCTGTGACCCTGCAATCACCATCTGCACTGTAGGCGGGTTGCCTAACCACTGGGCTATGGAGCCTCCCGAAGATTATGCTAAGCAGAGAGACTTTTCTCAAAGTATATTCTGTGTATTTAGTATTGATGTTGAACTTTATCAAAATCAATTACAATAATAATAATAAACACAGTGCAACATGCAACTTAGTATACAACCATCATCCACATGCCCATTTGCTCTAAGCCATATGGAAGCATTTCTAAGATACTCACTGGGTAACCACATGGCCATTTATGTATTGAGACTGTTAGCACTATCAGGTGGAAAATGACAAATACTACAAACACCAGTTGAACCTGGGATTCGAACCTGTGACCCCGCAATCACCATCTGCACTGTAGGCGGGTTGCCTAACCACTGGGCTATGGAGGCTCCCAAAGATTCTGCTAAGCAGAGAGACTTTTCTCAAAGTATATTCTGTGTATTTAGTATTGATGTAGAACTTTAACAAAATCAATTAAAATAATAATAATAAACACAGTGCAACATCCAACCATCATCCACACGCACATTTATTCTAAGCCGTATGGAAGCATTTCCAAGGTACTCACTGGGGAACCACATGGCCATTTATGTATTGAGACTGTTAGCACTATCAGGTGGAAAATGACAAATACTACAAACACCAGTTGAACCTGGAATTCGAACCTGTGACCCTGCAATCACCATCTGCACTGTAGGTGGGTTGCCAACCACTGGGCTATGGAGGCTCCCAAAGATTATGCTAAGCAGAGAGACTTTTCTCAAAGTATATTCTGTGTATTTAGTATTGATGTAGAACTTTAACAAAATCAATTAAAATAATAATAATAAACACAGTGCAACATCCAACCATCATCCACACGCACATTTATTCTAAGCCGTATGGAAGCATTTCCAAGGTACTCACTGGGGAACCACATGGCCATTTATGTATTGAGACTGTTAGCACTATCAGGTGGAAAATGACAAATACTACAAACACCAGTTGAACCTGGGATTCGAACCTGTGACCCTGCAATCACCATCTGCACTGTAGGCGGGTTGCCTAACCACTGGGCTATGGAGCCTCCCGAAGATTATGCTAAGCAGAGAGACTTTTCTCAAAGTATATTCTGTGTATTTAGTATTGATGTTGAACTTTATCAAAATCAATTACATTAATAATAATAAACACAGTGCAACATGCAACTAAGTATACAACCATCATCCACATGCCCATTTGCTCTAAGCCATATGGAAGCATTTCTAAGATACTCACTGGGTAACCACATGGCCATTTATGTATTGAGACTGTTAGCACTATCAGGTGGAAAATGACAAATACTACAAACACCAGTTGAACCTGGGATTCGAACCTGTGACCCTGCAATCACCATCTGCACTGTAGGCGGGTTGCCTAACCACTGGGCTATGGAGCCTCCCAAAGATTATGCTAAGCAGAGAGACTTTTCTCAAAGTATATTCTGTGTATTTAGTATTGATGTTGAACTTTATCAAAATCAATTACAATAACAATAATAAACACAGTGCAACATGCAACTAAGTATACAACCATCATCCACATGCCCATTTGCTCTAAGCCATATGGAAGCATTTCTAAGATACTCACTGGGTAACCACATGGCCATTTATGTATTGAGACTGTTAGCACTATCAGGTGGAAAATGACAAATACTACAAACACCAGTTGAACCTGGGATTCGAACCTGTGACCCTGCAATCACCATCTGCACTGTAGGCGGGTTGCCTAACCACTGGGCTATGGAGGCTCCCAAAGATTCTGCTAAGCAGAGAGACTTTTCTCAAAATATATTCTGTGTATTTAGTATTGATGTAGAACTTTAACAAAATCAATTAAAATAATAATAATAAACACAGTGCAACATCCAACCATCATCCACACGCACATTTATTCTAAGCCGTATGGAAGCATTTCCAAGGTACTCACTGGGGAACCACATGGCCATTTATGTATTGAGACTGTTAGCACTATCAGGTGGAAAATGACAAATACTACAAACACCAGTTGAACCTGGAATTCGAACCTGTGACCCTGCAATCACCATCTGCACTGTAGGTGGGTTGCCAACCACTGGGCTATGGAGGCTCCCAAAGATTATGCTAAGCAGAGAGACTTTTCTCAAAGTATATTCTGTGTATTTAGTATTGATGTAGAACTTTAACAAAATCAATTAAAATAATAATAATAAACACAGTGCAACATCCAACCATCATCCACACGCACATTTATTCTAAGCCGTATGGAAGCATTTCCAAGGTACTCACTGGGGAACCACATGGCCATTTATGTATTGAGACTGTTAGCACTATCAGGTGGAAAATGACAAATACTACAAACACCAGTTGAACCTGGGATTCGAACCTGTGACCCTGCAATCACCATCTGCACTGTAGGCGGGTTGCCTAACCACTGGGCTATGGAGGCTCCCAAAGATTATGCTAAGCAGAGAGACTTTTCTCAAAGTATATTCTGTGTATTTAGTATTGATGTAGAACTTTAACAAAATCAATTAAAATAATAATAATAAACACAGTGCAACATCCAACCATCATCCACACGCACATTTATTCTAAGCCGTATGGAAGCATTTCCAAGGTACTCACTGGGGAACCACATGGCCATTTATGTATTGAGACTGTTAGCACTATCAGGTGGAAAATGACAAATACTACAAACACCAGTTGAACCTGGGATTCGAACCTATGACCCTGCAATCACCATCTGCACTGTAGGCGGGTTGCCTAACCACTGGGCTATGGAGCCTCCCGAAGATTATTCTAAGCAGAGAGACTTTTCTCAAAGTATATTCTGTGTATTTAGTATTGATGTTGAACTTTATCAAAATCAATTACATTAATAATAATAAACACAGTGCAACATGCAACTAAGTATACAACCATCATCCACATGCCCATTTGCTCTAAGCCATATGGAAGCATTTCTAAGATACTCACTGGGTAACCACATGGCCATTTATGTATTGAGACTGTTAGCACTATCAGGTGGAAAATGACAAATACTACAAACACCAGTTGAACCTGGGATTCGAACCTGTGACCCTGCAATCACCATCTGCACTGTAGGCGGGTTGCCTAACCACTGGGCTATGGAGGCTCCCAAAGATTCTGCTAAGCAGAGAGACTTTTCTCAAAGTATATTCTGTGTATTTAGTATTGATGTAGAACTTTAACAAAATCAATTAAAATAATAATAATAAACACAGTGCAACATCCAACCATCATCCACACGCACATTTATTCTAAGCCGTATGGAAGCATTTCCAAGGTACTCACTGGGGAACCACATGGCCATTTATGTATTGAGACTGTTAGCACTATCAGGTGGAAAATGACAAATACTACAAACACCAGTTGAACCTGGGATTCGAACCTGTGACCCTGCAATCACCATCTGCACTGTAGGTGGGTTGCCTAACCACTGGGCTATGGAGCCTCCCGAAGATTATGCTAAGCAGAGAGACTTTTCTCAAAGTATATTCTGTGTATTTAGTATTGATGTTGAACTTTATCAAAATCAATTACAATAATAATAAGAAACACAGTGCAACATGCAACTAAGTATACAACCATCATCCACATGCCAATTTACTCTAAGCCATATGGAAGCATTTCTAAGGTACTCACTGGGTAACCACATGGCCATTTATGTATTGAGACTGTTAGCACTATCAGGTGGAAAATGACAAATACTACAAACACTAGTTGAACCTGGGATTCGAACCTGTGATCCTGCAATCACCATCTGCACTGTAGGCGGGTTGCCTAACCACTGGGCTATGGAGCCTCCCGAAGATTATGCTAAGCAGAGAGACTTTTCTCAAAGTATATTCTGTGTATTTAGTATTGATGTTGAACTTTATCAAAATCAATTACATTAATAATAATAAACACAGTGCAACATGCAACTAAGTATACAACCATCATCCACATGCCCATTTGCTCTAAGCCATATGGAAGCATTTCTAAGATACTCACTGGGTAACCACATGGCCATTTATGTATTGAGACTGTTAGCACTATCAGGTGGAAAATGACAAATACTACAAACACCAGTTGAACCTGACATTCGAGCCTGTGACCCTGCAATCACCATCTGCACTGTAGGCGGGTTGCCTAACCACTGGGCTATGGAGCCTCCCAAAGATTATGCTAAGCAGAGAGACTTTTCTCAAAGTATATTCTGTGTATTTAGTATTGATGTTGAACTTTATCAAAATCAATTACAATAATAATAATAAACACAGTGCAACATGCAACTAAGTATACAACCATCATCCACATGCCCATTTACTCTAAGCCATATGGAAGCATTTCTAAGGTACTCACTGGGTAACCACATGGCCATTTATGTATTGAGACTGTTAGCACTATCAGGTGGAAAATGACAAATACTACAAACACCAGTTTAACCTGGGATTCGAACCTGTGACCCTGTTATCACCATCTGCACTGTAGGCGGGTTGCCTAACCACTGGGCTATGGAGGCTCCCAAAGATTATGCTATGCAGAGAGACTTTTCTCAAAGTATATTCTGTGTATTTAGTATTGATGTAGAACTTTAACAAAGTCAATTAAAATAATAATAATAAACACAGTGAAACATCCAACCATCATCCACACGCACATTTATTCTAAGCCGTATGGAAGCCTTTCCAAGGTACTCACTGGGGAACCACATGGCCATTTATGTATTGAGACTGTTAGCACTATCAGGTGGAAAATGACAAATACTACAAACACCAGTTGAACCTGGGATTCGAACCTGTGACCCTGCAATCACCATCTGCACTGTAGGCGGGTTGCCTAACCACTGGGCTATGGAGCCTCCCGAAGATTATGCTAAGCAGAGAGACTTTTCTCAAAGTATATTCTGTGTATTTAGTATTGATGTTGAACTTTATCAAAATCAATTACATTAATAATAATAAACACAGTGCAACATGCAACTAAGTATACAACCATCATCCACATGCCCATTTGCTCTAAGCCATATGGAAGCATTTCTAAGATACTCACTGGGTAACCACATGGCCATTTATGTATTGAGACTGTTAGCACTATCAGGTGGAAAATGACAAATACTACAAACACCAGTTGAACCTGGGATTCGAACCTGTGACCCTGCAATCACCATCTGCACTGTAGGCGGGTTGCCTAACCACTGGGCTATGGAGCCTCCCGAAGATTATGCTAAGCAGAGAGACTTTTCTCAAAGTATATTCTGTGTATTTAGTATTGATGTTGAACTTTATCAAAATCAATTACAATAATAATAATAAACACAGTGCAACATGCAACTAAGTATACAACCATCATCCACATGCCCATTTGCTCTAAGCCATATGGAAGCATTTCTAAGATACTCACTGGGTAACCACATGGCCATTTATGTATTGAGACTGTTAGCACTATCAGGTGGAAAATGACAAATACTACAAACACCAGTTGAACCTGGGATTCGAACCTGTGACCCTGCAATCACCATCTGCACTGTAGGTGGGTTGCCTAACCACTGGGCTATGGAGGCTCCCAAAGATTCTGCTAAGCAGAGAGACTTTTCTCAAAGTATATTCTGTGTATTTAGTATTGATGTAGAACTTTAACAAAATCAATTAAAATAATAATAATAAACACAGTGCAACATCCAACCATCATCCACACGCACATTTATTCTAAGCCGTATGGAAGCATTTCCAAGGTACTCACTGGGGAACCACATGGCCATTTATGTATTGAGACTGTTAGCACTATCAGGTGGAAAATGACAAATACTACAAACACCAGTTGAACCTGGAATTCGAACCTGTGACCCTGCAATCACCATCTGCACTGTAGGTGGGTTGCCAACCACTGGGCTATGGAGGCTCCCAAAGATTATGCTAAGCAGAGAGACTTTTCTCAAAGTATATTCTGTGTATTTAGTATTGATGTAGAACTTTAACAAAATCAATTAAAATAATAATAATAAACACAGTGCAACATCCAACCATCATCCACACGCACATTTATTCTAAGCCGTATGGAAGCATTTCCAAGGTACTCACTGGGGAACCACATGGCCATTTATGTATTGAGACTGTTAGCACTATCAGGTGGAAAATAACAAATACTACAAACACCAGTTGAACCTGGGATTCGAACCTGTGACCCTGCAATCACCATCTGCACTGTAGGCGGGTTGCCTAACCACTGGGCTATGGAGCCTCCCGAAGATTATGCTAAGCAGAGAGACTTTTCTCAAAGTATATTCTGTGTATTTAGTATTGATGTTGAACTTTATCAAAATCAATTACATTAATAATAATAAACACAGTGCAACATGCAACTAAGTATACAACCATCATCCACATGCCCATTTGCTCTAAGCCATATGGAAGCATTTCTAAGATACTCACTGGGTAACCACATGGCCATTTATGTATTGAGACTGTTAGCACTATCAGGTGGAAAATGACAAATACTACAAACACCAGTTGAACCTGGGATTCGAACGTGTGACCCTGCAATCACCATCTGCACTGTAGGCAGGTTGCCTAACCACTGGGCTATGGAGGATCCCAAAGATTCTGCTAAGCAGAGAGACTTTTCTCAAAGTATATTCTGTGTATTTAGTATTGATGTAGAACTTTAACAAAATCAATTAAAATAATAATAATAAACACAGTGCAACATCCAACCATCATCCACACGCACATTTATTCTAAGCCGTATGGAAGCATTTCCAAGGTATTCACTGGGGAACCACATGGCCATTTATGTATTGAGACTGTTAGCACTATCAGGTGGAAAATGACAAATACTACAAACACCAGTTGAACCTGGAATTCGAACCTGTGACCCTGCAATCACCATCTGCACTGTAGGTGGGTTGCCAACCACTGGGCTATGGAGGCTCCCAAAGATTATGCTAAGCAGAGAGACTTTTCTCAAAGTATATTCTGTGTATTTAGTATTGATGTAGAACTTTAACAAAATCAATTAAAATAATAATAATAAACACAGTGCAACATCCAACCATCATCCACACGCACATTTATTCTAAGCCGTATGGAAGCATTTCCAAGGTACTCACTGGGGAACCACATGGCCATTTATGTATTGAGACTGTTAGCACTATCAGGTGGAAAATGACAAATACTACAAACACCAGTTGAACCTGGGATTCGAACCTGTGACCCTGCAATCACCATCTGCACTGTAGGCGGGTTGCCTAACCACTGGGCTATGGAGGCTCCCAAAGATTATGCTAAGCAGAGAGACTTTTCTCAAAGTATATTCTGTGTATTTAGTATTGATGTAGAACTTTAACAAAATCAATTAAAATAATAATAACAAACACAGTGCAACATCCAACCATCATCCACACGCACATTTATTCTAAGCCATATGGAAGCATTTCCAAGGTACTCACTGGGGAACCACATGGCCATTTATGTATTGAGACTGTTAGCACTATCAGGTGGAAAATGACAAATACTACAAACACCAGTTGAACCTGGGATTCGAACCTGTGACCCTGCAATCACCATCTGCACTGTAGGCGGGTTGCCTAACCACTGGGCTATGGAGGCTCCCAAAGATTATGCTAAGCAGAGAGACTTTTCTCAAAGTATATTCTGTGTATTTAGTATTGATGTAGAACTTTAACAAAATCAATTAAAATAATAATAACAAACACAGTGCAACATCCAACCATCATCCACACGCACATTTATTCTAAGCCATATGGAAGCATTTCCAAGGTACTCACTGGGGAACCACATGGCCATTTATGTATTGAGACTGTTAGCACTATCAGGTGGAAAATGACAAATACTACAAACACCAGTTGAACCTGGGATTCGAACCTCTGACCCTGCAATCACCATCTGCACTGTAGGCGGGTTGCCTAACCACTGGGCTATGGAGCCTCCCGAAGATTATGCTAAGCAGAGAGACTTTTCTCAAAGTATATTCTGTGTATTTAGTATTGATGTTGAACTTTATCAAAATCAATTACATTAATAATAATAAACACAGTGCAACATGCAACTAAGTATACAACCATCATCCACATGCCCATTTGCTCGAAGCCATATGGAAGCATTTCTAAGATACTCACTGGGTAACCACATGGCCATTTATGTATTGAGACTGTTAGCACTATCAGGTGGAAAATGACAAATACTACAAACACCAGTTGAACCTGGAATTCGAACCTGTGACCCTGCAATCACCATCTGTACTGTAGGCGGGTTGCCTAACCACTGGGCTATGGAGGCTCCCAAAGATTATGCTAAGCAGAGAGACTTTTCTCAAAGTATATTCTGTGTATTTAGTATTGATGTAGAACTTTAACAAAATCAATTAAAATAATAATAATAAACACAGTGCAACATCCAACCATCATCCACACGCACATTTATTCTAAGCCGTATGGAAGCATTTCCAAGGTATTCACTGGGGAACCACATGGCCATTTATGTATTGAGACTGTTAGCACTATCAGGTGGAAAATGACAAATACTACAAACACCAGTTGAACCTGGAATTCGAACCTGTGACCCTGCAATCACCATCCGCACTGTAGGTGGGTTGCCAACCACTGGGCTATGGAGGCTCCCAAAGATTATGCTAAGCAGAGAGACTTTTCTCAAAGTATATTCTGTGTATTTAGTATTGATGTAGAACTTTAACAAAATCAATTAAAATAATAATAATAAACACAGTGCAACATCCAACCATCATCCACACGCACATTTATTCTAAGCCGTATGGAAGCATTTCCAAGGTACTCACTGGGGAACCACATGGCCATTTATGTATTGAGACTGTTAGCACTATCAGGTGGAAAATGACAAATACTACAAACACCAGTTGAACCTGGGATTCGAACCTGTGACCCTGCAATCACCATCTGCACTGTAGGCGGGTTGCCTAACCACTGGGCTATGGAGGCTCCCAAAGATTATGCTAAGCAGAGAGACTTTTCTCAAAGTATATTCTGTGTATTTAGTATTGATGTAGAACTTTAACAAAATCAATTAAAATAATAATAACAAACACAGTGCAACATCCAACCATCATCCACACGCACATTTATTCTAAGCCGTATGGAAGCATTTCCAAGGTATTCACTGGGGAACCACATGGCCATTTATGTATTGAGACTGTTAGCACTATCAGGTGGAAAATGACAAATACTACAAACACCAGTTGAACCTGGAATTCGAACCTGTGACCCTGCAATCACCATCCGCACTGTAGGTGGGTTGCCAACCACTGGGCTATGGAGGCTCCCAAAGATTATGCTAAGCAGAGAGACTTTTCTCAAAGTATATTCTGTGTATTTAGTATTGATGTAGAACTTTAACAAAATCAATTAAAATAATAATAATAAACACAGTGCAACATCCAACCATCATCCACACGCACATTTATTCTAAGCCGTATGGAAGCATTTCCAAGGTACTCACTGGGGAACCACATGGCCATTTATGTATTGAGACTGTTAGCACTATCAGGTGGAAAATGACAAATACTACAAACACCAGTTGAACCTGGGATTCGAACCTGTGACCCTGCAATCACCATCTGCACTGTAGGCGGGTTGCCTAACCACTGGGCTATGGAGGCTCCCAAAGATTATGCTAAGCAGAGAGACTTTTCTCAAAGTATATTCTGTGTATTTAGTATTGATGTAGAACTTTAACAAAATCAATTAAAATAATAATAACAAACACAGTGCAACATCCAACCATCATCCACACGCACATTTATTCTAAGCCATATGGAAGCATTTCCAAGGTACTCACTGGGGAACCACATGGCCATTTATGTATTGAGACTGTTAGCACTATCAGGTGGAAAATGACAAATACTACAAACACCAGTTGAACCTGGGATTCGAACCTCTGACCCTGCAATCACCATCTGCACTGTAGGCGGGTTGCCTAACCACTGGGCTATGGAGCCTCCCGAAGATTATGCTAAGCAGAGAGACTTTTCTCAAAGTATATTCTGTGTATTTAGTATTGATGTTGAACTTTATCAAAATCAATTACATTAATAATAATAAACACAGTGCAACATGCAACTAAGTATACAACCATCATCCACATGCCCATTTGCTCTAAGCCATATGGAAGCATTTCTAAGATACTCACTGGGTAACCACATGGCCATTTATGTATTGAGACTGTTAGCACTATCAGGTGGAAAATGACAAATACTACAAACACCAGTTGAACCTGGAATTCGAACCTGTGACCCTGCAATCACCATCTGTACTGTAGGCGGGTTGCCTAACCACTGGGCTATGGAGGCTCCCAAAGATTATGCTAAGCAGAGAGACTTTTCTCAAAGTATATTCTGTGTATTTAGTATTGATGTAGAACTTTAACAAAATCAATTAAAATAATAATAATAAACACAGTGCAACATCCAACCATCATCCACACGCACATTTATTCTAAGCCGTATGGAAGCATTTCCAAGGTACTCACTGGGGAACCACATGGCCATTTATGTATTGAGACTGTTAGCACTATCAGGTGGAAAATGACAAATACTACAAACACCAGTTGAACCTGGGATTCAGAACCTGTGACCCTGCAATCACCATCTGCACTATAGGCGGGTTGCCTAACCACTGGGCTATGGAGCCTCCCGAAGATTATGCTAAGCAGAGAGACTTTTCTCAAAGTATATTCTGTGTATTTAGTATTGATGTTGAACTTTATCAAAATCAATTACAATAATAATAATAAACACAGTGCAACATGCAACTAAGTATACAACCATCATCCACATGCCCATTTGCTCTAAGCCATATGGAAGCATTTCTAAGGTACTCACTGGGTAACCACATGGCCATTTATGTATTGAGACTGTTAGCACTATCAGGTGGAAAATGACAAATACTACAAACACCAGTTGAACCTGGGATTCGAACCTGTGACCCTGCAATCACCATCTGCACTGTAGGTGGGTTGCCTAACCACTGGGCTATGGAGGCTCCCTAAGAGTATGCTAAGCAGAGAGACTTTTCTCAAAGTATATTCTGTGTATTTAGTATTGATGTAGAACTTTAACAAAATCAATTAAAATAATAATAATAAACACAGTGCAACATCCAACCACCATCCACACGCACATTTATTCTAAGCCGTATGGAAGCATTTCCAAGGTACTCACTGGGGAACCACATGGCCATTTATGTATTGAGACTGTTAGCACTATCAGGTGGAAAATGACAAATACTACAAACACCAGTTGAACCTGGGATTACGAACCTGTGACCCTGCAATCACCATCAGCACTGTAGGCGGGTTGCCTAACCACTGGGCTATGGAGGCTCCCAAAGATTATGCTATGCAGAGAGACTTTTCTCAAAGTATATTCTGTGTATTTAGTATTGATGTAGAACTTTAACAAAATCAATTAAAATAATAATAATAAACACAGTGCAACATCCAACCATCATCCACACGCACATTTATTCTAAGCAGTATGGAAGCATTTCCAAGGTACTCACTGGGGAACCACATGGCCATTTATGTATTGAGACTGTTAGCACTATCAGGTGGAAAATGACAAATACTACAAACACCAGTTGAACCTGGGATTTGAACCTGTGACCCTGCAATCACCATCTGCACTGTAGGCGGGTTGCCTAACCACTGGGCTATGGAGCCTCCCGAAGATTATGCTAAGCAGAGAGACTTTTCTCAAAGTATATTCTGTGTATTTAGTATTGATGTTGAACTTTATCAAAATCAATTACATTAATAATAATAAACAGTGCAACATGCAACTAAGTATACAACCATCATCCACATGCCCATTTGCTCTAAGCCATATGGAAGCATTTCTAAGATACTCACTGGGTAACCACATGGCCATTTATGTATTGAGACTGTTAGCACTATCAGGTGGAAAATGACAAATACTACAAACACCAGTTGAACCTGGGATTCGAACCTGTGACCCTGCAATCACCATCTGCACTGTAGGCGGGTTGCCTAACCACTGGGCTATGCAGGCTCCCAAAGATTATGCTAAGCAGAGAGACTTTTCTCAAAGTATATTCTGTGTATTTAGTATTGATGTAGAACTTTAACAAAATCAATTAAAATAATAATAATAAACACAGTGCAACATCCAACCATCATCCACACGCACATTTATTCTAAGCCGTATGGAAGCATTTCCAAGGTACTCACTGGGGAACCACATGGCCATTTATGTATTGAGACTGTTAGCACTATCAGGTGGAAAATGACAAATACTACAAACACCAGTTGAACCTGGGATTCGAACCTGTGACCCTGCAATCACAATCTGCACTGTAGGCAGGTTGCCTAACCACTGGGCTATGGAGCCTCCCGAAGATTATGCTAAGCAGAGAGACTTTTCTCAAAGTATATTCTGTGTATTTAGTATTGATGTTGAACTTTATCAAAATCAATTACATTAATAATAATAAACACAGTGCAACATGCAACTAAGTATACAACCATCATCCACATGCCCATTTGCTCTAAGCCAGGCATTCCCAACCACGGTCCTCAAGGCACACCAACAGTGCAGGTTTTAGTGATATCCAGGCTGCAGCACAGATGGTTAAATCAAAATAACTGAGCTACTAATTAAGTCACCTGTGCTGAAGCCTGGATATCACTAAAACATGCACTGATAGTGTGCCTTGAGGACCGTGGTTGGGAAAGCCTGCTCTAAGCCATATGGAAGCATTTCTAAGATACTCACTGGGTAACCACATGGCCATTTATGTATTGAGACTGTTAGCACTATCAGGTGGAAAATGACAAATACTACAAACACCAGTTGAACCTGGGATTCGAACCTGTGACCCTGCAATCACCATCTGCACTGTAGGCGGGTTGCCTAACCACTGGGCTATGGAGGCTCCCAAAGATTATGCTAAGCAGAGAGACTTTTCTCAAAGTATATTCTGTGTATTTAGTATTGATGTAGAACTTTAACAAAATCAATTAAAATAATAATAATAAACACAGTGCAACATCCAACCATCATCCACACGCACATTTATTCTAAGCCGTATGGAAGCATTTCCAAGGTACTCACTGGGGAACCACATGGCCATTTATGTATTGAGACTGTTAGCACTATCAGGTGGAAAATGACAAATACTACAAACACCAGTTGAACCTGGGATTTGAACCTGTGACCCTGCAATCACCATCTGCACTGTAGGCGGGTTGCCTAACCACTGGGCTATGGAGCCTCCCAAAGATTATGCTAAGCAGAGAGACTTTTCTCAAAGTATATTCTGTGTATTTAGTATTGATGTTGAACTTTATCAAAATCAATTACATTAATAATAATAAACACAGTGCAACATGCAACTAAGTATACAACCATCATCCACATGCCCATTTGCTCTAAGCCAGGCATTCCCAACCACGGTCCTCAAGGCACACCAACAGTGCAGGTTTTAGTGATATCCAGGCTGCAGCACAGATGGTTAAATCAAAATTACTGAGCTACTAATTAAGTCACCTGTGCTGAAGCCTGGATATCACTAAAACATGCACTGATAGTGTGCCTTGAGGACCGTGGTTGGGAAAGCCTGCTCTAAGCCATATGGAAGCATTTCTAAGATACTCACTGGGTAACCACATGGCCATTTATGTATTCAGACTGTTAGCACTATCAGGTGGAAAATGACAAATACTACAAACACCAATTGAACCTGGGATTCGAACCTGTGACCCTGCAATCACCATCTGCACTGTAGGCGGGTTGCCTAACCACTGGGCTATGGAGGCTCCCAAAGATTATGCTAAGCAGAGAGACTTTTCTCAAAGTATATTCTGTGTATTTAGTATTGATGTAGAACTTTAACAAAATCAATTAAAATAATAATAATAAACACAGTGCAACATCCAACCATCATCCACACGCACATTTATTCTAAGCCGTATGGAAGCATTTCCAAGGTACTCACTGGGGAACCACATGGCCATTTATGTATTGAGACTGTTAGCACTATCAGGTGGAAAATGACAAATACTATAAACACCAGTTGAACCTGGGATTCGAACCTGTGACCCTGCAATCACCATCTGCACTGTAGGCGGGTTGCCTAACCACTGGGATATGGAGCCTCCCGAAGATTATGCTAAGCAGAGAGACTTTTCTCAAAGTATATTCTGTGTATTTAGTATTGATGTTGAACTTTATCAAAATCAATTACATTAATAATAATAAACACAGTGCAACATGCAGCTAAGTATACAACCATCATCCACATGCCCATTTGCTCTAAGCCATATGGAAGCATTTCTAAGATACTCACTGGGTAACCACATGGCCATTTATGTATTGAGACTGTTAGCACTATCAGGTGGAAAATGACAAATACTACAAACACCAGTTGAACCTGGGATTTGAACCTGTGACCCTGCAATCACCATCTGCACTGTAGGTGGGTTGCCTAACCACTGGGCTATGGAGGCTCCCAAAGATTATGCTAAGCAGAGAGACTTTTCTCAAAGTATATTCTGTGTATTTAGTATTGATGTAGAACTTTAACAAAATCAATTAAAATAATAATAATAAACACAGTGCAACATCCAACCATCATCCACACGCACATTTATTCTAAGCCGTATGGAAGCATTTCCAAGGTACTCACTGGGGAACCACATGGCCATTTATGTATTGAGACTGTTAGCACTATCAGGTGGAAAATGACAAATACTACAAACACCAGTTGAACCTGGGATTCGAACCTGTGACCCTGCAATCACCATCTGCACTGTAGGCGGGTTGCCTAACCACTGGGCTATGGAGCCTCCCGAAGATTATGCTAAGCAGAGAGACTTTTCTCAAAGTATATTCTGTGTATTTAGTATTGATGTTGAACTTTATCAAAATCAATTACATTAATAATAATAAACACAGTGCAACATGCAACTAAGTATACAACCATCATCCACATGCCCATTTGCTCTAAGCCATATGGAAGCATTTCTAAGATACTCACTGGGTAACCACATGGCCATTTATGTATTGAGACTGTTAGCACTATCAGGTGGAAAATGACAAATACTACAAACACCAGTTGAACCTGGGATTCGAACCTGTGACCCTGCAATCACCATCTGCACTGTAGGCGGGTTGCCTAACCACTGGGCTATGGAGGCTCCCAAAGATTAGGCTAAGCAGAGAGACTTTTCTCAAAGTATATTCTGTGTATTTAGTATTGATGTAGAACTTTAACAAAATCAATTAAAATAATAATAATAAACACAGTGCAACATCCAACCATCATCCACACGCACATTTATTCTAAGCCGTATGGAAGCATTTCCAAGGTACTCACTGGGGAACCACATGGCCATTTATGTATTGAGACTGTTAGCACTATCAGGTGGAAAATGACAAATACTACAAACACCAGTTGAACCTGGGATTTGAACCTGTGACCCTGCAGTCACCATCCGCACTGTAGGCGGGTTGCCTAACCACTGGGCTATGGAGCCTCCCAAAGATTATGCTAAGCAGAGAGACTTTTCTCAAAGTATATTCTGTGTATTTAGTATTGATGTTGAACTTTATCAAAATCAATTACATTAATAATAATAAACACAGTGCAACATGCAACTAAGTATACAACCATCATCCACATGCCCATTTGCTCTAAGCCATATGGAAGCATTTCTAAGATACTCACTGGGTAACCACATGGCCATTTATGTATTGAGACTGTTAGCACTATCAGGTGGAAAATGACAAATACTACAAACACCAGTTGAACCTGGGATTTGAACCTGTGACCCTGCAATCACCATCTGCACTGTAGGCGGGTTGCCTAACCACTGGGCTATGGAGGCTCCCAAAGATTATGCTAAGCAGAGAGACTTTTCTCAAAGTATATTCTGTGTATTTAGTATTGATGTAGAACTTTAACAAAATCAATTAAAATAATAATAATAAACACAGTGCAACATCCAACCATCATCCACACGCACATTTATTCTAAGCCGTATGGAAGCATTTCCAAGGTACTCACTGGGGAACCACATGGCCATTTATGTATTGAGACTGTTAGCACTATCAGGTGGAAAATGACAAATACTACAAACACCAGTTGAACCTGGGATTCGAACCTGTGACCCTGCAATCACCATCTGCACTGTAGGCGGGTTGCCTAACCACTGGGCTATTGAGCCTCCCGAAGATTATGCTAAGCAGAGAGACTTTTCTCAAAGTATATTCTGTGTATTTAGTATTGATGTTGAACTTTATCAAAATCAATTACATTAATAATAATAAACACAGTGCAACATGCAACTAAGTATACAACCATCATCCACATGCCCATTTGCTCTAAGCCATGGGTCTTCATCCTGTGGCCCTCCAGCTGCTGTGAAACTACACATCCCAGCATGCCCTGCCACAGTTTTGCTATTAAGGTATGCTAAAACTGAGGCAGGGCATGCTGGGATGTGTAGTTCCACAGCATCTGGAGGGTCGCAGGTTGAAGACCCATGCTCTAAGCCATATGGAAGCATTTCTAAGATACTCACTGGGTAACCACATGGCCATTTATGTATTGAGACTGTTAGCACTATCAGGTGGAAAATGACAAATACTACAAACACCAGTTGAACCTGGGATTCGAACCTGTGACCCTGCAATCACCATCTGCACTGCAGGCGGGTTGCCTAACCACTGGGCTATGGAGGCTCCCAAAGATTATGCTAAGCAGAGAGACTTTTCTCAAAGTATATTCTGTGTATTTAGTATTGATGTAGAACTTTAACAAAATCAATTAAAATAATAATAATAAACACAGTGCAACATCCAACCATCATCCACACGCACATTTATTCTAAGCCGTATGGAAGCATTTCCAAGGTACTCACTGGGGAACCACATGGCCATTTATGTATTGAGACTGTTAGCACTATCAGGTGGAAAATGACAAATACTACAAACACCAGTTGAACCTGGGATTCGAACCTGTGACCCTGCAATCACCATCTGCACTGCAGGCGGGTTGCCTAACCACTGGGCTATGGAGGCTCCCAAAGATTATGCTAAGCAGAGAGACTTTTCTCAAAGTATATTCTGTGTATTTAGTATTGATGTAGAACTTTAACAAAATCAATTAAAATAATAATAATAAACACAGTGCAACATCCAACCATCATCCACACGCACATTTATTCTAAGCCGTATGGAAGCATTTCCAAGGTACTCACTGGGGAACCACATGGCCATTTATGTATTGAGACTGTTAGCACTATCAGGTGGAAAATGACAAATACTATAAACACCAGTTGAACCTGGGATTCGAACCTGTGACCCTGCAATCACCATCTGCACTGTAGGCGGGTTGCCTAACCACTGGGATATGGAGCCTCCCGAAGATTATGCTAAGCAGAGAGACTTTTCTCAAAGTATATTCTGTGTATTTAGTATTGATGTTGAACTTTATCAAAATCAATTACATTAATAATAATAAACACAGTGCAACATGCAGCTAAGTATACAACCATCATCCACATGCCCATTTGCTCTAAGCCATATGGAAGCATTTCTAAGATACTCACTGGGTAACCACATGGCCATTTATGTATTGAGACTGTTAGCACTATCAGGTGGAAAATGACAAATACTACAAACACCAGTTGAACCTGAGATTTGAACCTGTGACCCTGCAATCACCATCTGCACTGTAGGCGGGTTGCCTAACCACTGGGCTATGGAGGCTCCCAAAGATCATGCTAAGCAGAGAGACTTTTCTCAAAGTATATTCTGTGTATTTAGTATTGATGTAGAACTTTAACAAAATCAATTAAAATAATAATAATAAACACAGTGCAACATCCAACCATCATCCACACGCACATTTATTCTAAGCCGTATGGAAGCATTTCCAAGGTACTCACTGGGGAACCACATGGCCATTTATGTATTGAGACTGTTAGCACTATCAGGTGGAAAATGACAAATACTACAAACACCAGTTGAACCTGGGATTCGAACCTGTGACCCTGCAATCACCATCTGCACTGTAGGCGGGTTGCCTAACCACTGGGCTATGGAGCCTCCCGAAGATTATGCTAAGCAGAGAGACTTTTCTCAAAGTATATTCTGTGTATTTAGTATTGATGTTGAACTTTATCAAAATCAATTACATTAATAATAATAAACACAGTGCAACATGCAACTAAGTATACAACCATCATCCACATGCCCATTTGCTCTAAGCCATATGGAAGCATTTCTAAGATACTCACTGGGTAACCACATGGCCATTTATGTATTGAGACTGTTAGCACTATCAGGTGGAAAATGACAAATACTACAAACACCAGTTGAACCTGGGATTCGAACCTGTGACCCTGCAATCACCATCTGCACTGTAGGCGGGTTGCCTAACCACTGGGCTATGGAGGCTCCCAAAGATTATGCTAAGCAGAGAGACTTTTCTCAAAGTATATTCTGTGTATTTAGTATTGATGTAGAACTTTAACAAAATCAATTAAAATAATAATAATAAACACAGTGCAACATCCAACCATCATCCACACGCACATTTATTCTAAGCCGTATGGAAGCATTTCCAAGGTACTCACTGGGGAACCACATGGCCATTTATGTATTGAGACTGTTAGCACTATCAGGTGGAAAATGACAAATACTACAAACACCAGTTGAACCTGGGATTTGAACCTGTGACCCTGCAGTCACCATCCGCACTGTAGGCGGGTTGCCTAACCACTGGGCTATGGAGCCTCCCAAAGATTATGCTAAGCAGAGAGACTTTTCTCAAAGTATATTCTGTGTATTTAGTATTGATGTTGAACTTTATCAAAATCAATTACATTAATAATAATAAACACAGTGCAACATGCAACTAAGTATACAACCATCATCCACATGCCCATTTGCTCTAAGCCATATGGAAGCATTTCTAAGATACTCACTGGGTAACCACATGGCCATTTATGTATTGAGACTGTTAGCACTATCAGGTGGAAAATGACAAATACTACAAACACCAGTTGAACCTGGGATTTGAACCTGTGACCCTGCAATCACCATCTGCACTGTAGGCGGGTTGCCTAACCACTGGGCTATGGAGGCTCCCAAAGATTATGCTAAGCAGAGAGACTTTTCTCAAAGTATATTCTGTGTATTTAGTATTGATGTAGAACTTTAACAAAATCAATTAAAATAATAATAATAAACACAGTGCAACATCCAACCATCATCCACACGCACATTTATTCTAAGCCGTATGGAAGCATTTCCAAGGTACTCACTGGGGAACCACATGGCCATTTATGTATTGAGACTGTTAGCACTATCAGGTGGAAAATGACAAATACTACAAACACCAGTTGAACCTGGGATTCGAACCTGTGACCCTGCAATCACCATCTGCACTGTAGGCGGGTTGCCTAACCACTGGGCTATTGAGCCTCCCGAAGATTATGCTAAGCAGAGAGACTTTTCTCAAAGTATATTCTGTGTATTTAGTATTGATTTTGAACTTTATCAAAATCAATTACATTAATAATAATAAACACAGTGCAACATGCAACTAAGTATACAACCATCATCCACATGCCCATTTGCTCTAAGCCATGGGTCTTCATCCTGTGGCCCTCCAGCTGCTGTGAAACTACACATCCCAGCATGCCCTGCCACAGTTTTGCTATTAAGGTATGCTAAAACTGAGGCAGGGCATGCTGGGATGTGTAGTTCCACAGCATCTGGAGGGTCGCAGGTTGAAGACCCATGCTCTAAGCCATATGGAAGCATTTCTAAGATACTCACTGGGTAACCACATGGCCATTTATGTATTGAGACTGTTAGCACTATCAGGTGGAAAATGACAAATACTACAAACACCAGTTGAACCTGGGATTCGAACCTGTGACCCTGCAATCACCATCTGCACTGCAGGCGGGTTGCCTAACCACTGGGCTATGGAGGCTCCCAAAGATTATGCTAAGCAGAGAGACTTTTCTCAAAGTATATTCTGTGTATTTAGTATTGATGTAGAACTTTAACAAAATCAATTAAAATAATAATAATAAACACAGTGCAACATCCAACCATCATCCACACGCACATTTATTCTAAGCCGTATGGAAGCATTTCCAAGGTACTCACTGGGGAACCACATGGCCATTTATGTATTGAGACTGTTAGCACTATCAGGTGGAAAATGACAAATACTACAAACACCAGTTGAACCTGGGATTCGAACCTGTGACCCTGCAATCACCATCTGCACTGTAGGCGGGTTGCCTAACCACTGGGCTATGGAGCCTCCCGAAGATTATGCTAAGCAGAGAGACTTTTCTCAAAGTATATTCTGTGTATTTAGTATTGATGTTGAACTTTATCAAAATCAATTACATTAATAATAATAAACACAGTGCAACATGCAACTAAGTATACAACCATCATCCACATGCCCATTTGCTCTAAGCCATATGGAAGCATTTCTAAGATACTCACTGTGGAACCACATGGCCATTTATGTATTGAGACTGTTAGCACTATCAGGTGGAAAATGACAAATACTACAAACACCAGTTGAACCTGGGATTCGAACCTGTGACCCTGCAATCACCATCTGCACTGTAGGTGGGTTGCCTAACCACTGGGCTATGGAGGCTCCCGAAGATTATGCTAAGCAGAGAGACTTTTCTCAAAGTATATTCTGTGTATTTAGTATTGATGTAGAACCTTAACAAAATCAATTAAAATAATAATAATAAACACAGTGCAACATCCAACCATCATCCACACGCACATTTATTCTAAGCCGTATGGAAGCATTTCCAAGGTACTCACTGGGGAACCACATGGCCATTTATGTATTGAGACTATTAGCACTATCAGGTGGAAAATGACAAATACTACAAACACCAGTTGAACCTGGGATTCGAACCTGTGACCCTGCAATCACCATCTGCACTGTAGGCGGGTTGCCTAACCACTGGGCTATGGAGCCTCCCGAAGATTATGCCAAGCAGAGAGACTTTTCTCAAAGTATATTCTGTGTATTTAGTATTGATGTTGAACTTTATCAAAATCAATTACAATAATAATAATAAACACAGTGCAACATGCAACTAAGTATACAACCATCATCCACATGCCCATTTACTCTAAGCCATATGGAAGCATTTCTAAGGTACTCACTGGGTAACCTCATGGCCATTTATGTATTGAGACTGTTAGCACTATCAGGTGGAAAATGACAAATACTACAAACACCAGTTGAACCTGGCATTCGAACCTGTGACCCTGCAATCACCATCTGCACTGTAGGCGGGTTGCCTAACCACTGGGCTATGGAGCCTCCCAAAGATTATGCTAAGCAGAGAGACTTTTCTCAAAGTATATTCTGTGTATTTAGTATTGATGTTGAACTTTATCAAAATCAATTACAATAATAATAATAAACACAGTGCAACATGCAACTAAGTATACAACCATCATCCACATGCCCATTTACTCTAAGCCATATGGAAGCATTTCTAAGGTACTCACTGGGTAACCACATGGCCATTTATGTATTGAGACTGTTAGCACTATCAGGTGGAAAATGACAAATACTACAAACACCAGTTGAACCTGGGATTCGAACCTGTGACCCTGTTATCACCATCTGCACTGTAGGCGGGTTGCCTAACCACTGGGCTATGGAGGCTCCCAAAGATTATGCTATGCAGAGAGACTTTTCTCAAAGTATATTCTGTGTATTTAGTATTGATGTAGAACTTTAACAAAATCAATTAAAATAATAATAATAAACACAGTGAAACATCCAACCATCATCCACACGCACATTTATTCTAAGCCGTATGGAAGCCTTTCCAAGGTACTCACTGGGGAACCACATGGCCATTTATGTATTGAGACTGTTAGCACTATCAGGTGGAAAATGACAAATACTACAAACACCAGTTTAACCTGGCATTCGAACCTGTGACCCTGCAATCACCATCTGCACTGTAGGCGGGTTGCCTAACCACTGGGCTATGGAGCCTCCCAAAGGTTATGCTAAGCAGAGAGACTTTTCTCAAAGTATATTCTGTGTATTTAGTATTGATGTTGAACTTTATCAAAATCAATTACAATAATAATAATAAACACAGTGCAACATGCAACTAAGTATACAACCATCATCCACATGCCCATTTACTCTAAGCCATATGGAAGCATTTCTAAGGTACTCACTGGGTAACCTCATGGCCATTTATGTATTGAGACTGTTAGCACTATCAGGTGGAAAATGACAAATACTACAAACACCAGTTGAACCTGGCATTCGAACCTGTGACCCTGCAATCACCATCTGCACTGTAGGCGGGTTGCCTAACCACTGGGCTATGGAGCCTCCCAAAGATTATGCTAAGCAGAGAGACTTTTCTCAAAGTATATTCTGTGTATTTAGTATTGATGTTGAACTTTATCAAAATCAATTACAATAATAATAATAAACACAGTGCAACATGCAACTAAGTATACAACCATCATCCACATGCCCATTTACTCTAAGCCATATGGAAGCATTTCTAAGGTACTCACTGGGTAACCACATGGCCATTTATGTATTGAGACTGTTAGCACTATCAGGTGGAAAATGACAAATACTACAAACACCAGTTGAACCTGGGATTCGAACCTGTGACCCTGTTATCACCATCTGCACTGTAGGCGGGTTGCCTAACCACTGGGCTATGGAGGCTCCCAAAGATTATGCTATGCAGAGAGACTTTTCTCAAAGTATATTCTGTGTATTTAGTATTGATGTAGAACTTTAACAAAATCAATTAAAATAATAATAATAAACACAGTGAAACATCCAACCATCATCCACACGCACATTTATTCTAAGCCGTATGGAAGCCTTTCCAAGGTACTCACTGGGGAACCACATGGCCATTTATGTATTGAGACTGTTAGCACTATCAGGTGGAAAATGACAAATACTACAAACACCAGTTTAACCTGGCATTCGAACCTGTGACCCTGCAATCACCATCTGCACTGTAGGCGGGTTGCCTAACCACTGGGCTATGGAGCCTCCCAAAGGTTATGCTAAGCAGAGATACTTTTCTCAAAGTATATTCTGTGTATTTAGTATTGATGTTGAACTTTATCAAAATCAATTACAATAATAATAATAAACACAGTGCAACATGCAACTAAGTATACAACCATCATCCACATGCCCATTTACTCTAAGCCATATGGAAGCATTTCTAAGGTACTCACTGGGTAACCACATGGCCATTTATGTATTGAGACTAAAGAATGAACCAAACCTGGCGCTGTGATTTACACAAATGTTTTGAAGCTGCTCTCTATAGGGCTATTGGTATATATGCCCCAAATATAAAGCACAAAAAAGAAAATCAAGAGAGCGCTAGTTCACATTTGATGTGGATATTTTATTTATATTAAATGAAAAAAAGTTATAAGAAAAATTTATTATTTCTCTAGCAATGTTTAAAACATTTCAACTTATTGCCGGCCGGCAGAAACACTCTCACCACATAAAAAATAATAATAATTCTAAAACAGGACAATTCCCTTTCTTAAAAAAGAACAATTTGCATGAATCCTAAAAATACAGCTATTTATATAGTAATCAGTGAATGCTTCACAATTTTTCTCACAGATTGTATATGTATTAATTTTAACCATGGATGTAATACTAGTCACATATTTTAAGCAAAGTCTCTCCAGAGAATTGAAACCTGTATTCAGTTGCTTTTTGAAATCTTGCTACAATGTAACAGTCCACGTATCAAAATTGTGAAGGAATGCTGAAGATATTCCTGGGTATGTTTATGAAACAATGAAACAACATTCAAATGAGCTATAATGATTAGTGGCAATTGCTTTCACTGGTAATTATTTGCTCTTAGATGAATATGCTCGTTAAGCCAATATACTTTCACAGATGTTTGAGCCAGTTATCCGTAGCCTGTACTAAATATATAGAATGAATGTTTTGTCATGCAAAAATGTCTCCGAAGCAATCACCGTGCGTGTGATAGTGCTCCCGGCTGATTGACTCACCGATCACCTGTTAGCTGTGGGACTTAAATTTCTCATCTATCCACGGCAGCAGACAGTTCGTCCTCCCGGCTTTTGATGGTAATATCTTGTACCTTTAGCCTTATCCGGAGTCCGTGAATTCAAGCTGGTGGTAGTTTTCCCTTCTCAGGTGGTGTCGGTTTACACCGATCAGGCTGGTGTGAGTTCCTCCGTATGGATTCCTCCGCTATCTGTGCGGGCAATGATAGACAGACGCGTTTCTCCGCCTACTCCTCAGTATCGGCGGCTTCCTCAGTGTCATACCCTTAGCTCCCTTCAGCTTCCTTTATATATGTGTTTCATTGTCCAGATGGTGTGGATAATTTCTGATTGCTGTTCAAGCCTCACTTTCATCACATTGCTGGCTGTATACTTAACAACTTGATATGCTTAAAGGGAACCTGCAGTTATTTTATTTATTATCCTACATTCATAATAATCATTAAACAATATCAACAATATATATAAATAACAATTTAAAACATTGCTAGATATTTCTAAATATTTCATATATATATAAAAGGACACACACATAACTATATGATGAATTAATATTTACCATTTAAAAATAATAATAATAATAATAAAGATGATCGAGATTAACAAAAAACAACAACAAACAAATAGATACTTTCATTTTGCATAGAACTTCCTTCTTCCGATATATATTTTATACCATGCAAATACATATGGATCTACATGTATCTAATATACAAGGAAATTACTATGCATTATTATTTATAGAGCTATACTGGTATATTCACAGTTCTTCATTTTTGGAAAGAATATATACATATGTATTGTTACAAGACTTTATTAACTCTAACCAAACAATTAGTAGTCATAAATTGAAAAAATATATGTACACAAAAGTTTAATCAAAAAAGTCTCTCTCTCAAATGCATATTATACACATTAACCTAATGACTTTTTTTCCCCCCTTCCACCATATATAGGTGGAGTATGAGAAAACTAAATGAATCAATGGTATAGAGGGGGGGGGGGGGGGTGGAGAAACGAGAGATTGGGAAAGAAGAGAATGGATTTTATATGGGTAAAGGGGATCCGATAACAAAAATAAAATAATAATAAAAAAAGAGGGGGGAAAGGGGAGGGAGGCGGGCAAAAAAGAAGGATTTTTTAAGAGGATTTTATAAACAACCTAATATTATCTATTTATACTCCATTGAGCTCCACCGTATCATTTAATCCTATTGGGACCATACAATCCAGTAAAAAAATCCAATATGCTTCACGTCTACGTAATTTATTAAAACGATCTCCCCCTCTATTCGTCACTCTAATATGTTCGATTCCAATCATAGTGATATTATCCCATTTGGATTTCTGGCATTGTACCACATGGTCAGACAATGGATGCTTTGCTCCCTTAAGTATATTCCTCCTATGCTCCATACATCTAATGTGTAGGGTTCTAGTGGTGCGCCCCACATATTGTTTCCCGCATTTGCAAGTAATTAAGTAGATAATATAAGTAGAAAGGCAATTGATAAAATCCTTTATAGGATATATTTCACCTGTTACAGAGGATTTGAAATTCTCACTTTTCCTAGGTGCAATGATGCAAGATTGGCAATTATTTTTCCCACATCTGTGGTAACCATTTGGCCTCACAGGAAGCCAGGAATTATTTGTCATATGGAGGATCTTCTTCTCTTTAACAAAGTGGCTCGGCATTAATTTTTTTCGCAGGTTGTCTGCTTTTCTATAGATGACTGCCCCTCTAGGGTTTATATGTGGTTTTAGTAAGTCATCCAGAAGTAACAGAGATGTATTTTTCTTTATGACTTGATTGATTTTATGTGCACAACTATTATATTGAGTTACAAACGCTGTGCTCCTATCATTTTTTGTACTACTTGTTCCATATTTATTGTTATTTTTATTTTTTGGGATTAATAGTTGTTCCCTATCCATATCTACAACTTCCAAAAAAGCCTTCTCCAATAGATCCTGAGGATATCCCTGTTCTAAAAATGATTCCATCAACAATTTAGCTTGTACCTGATATGTCACAACAGAGGAACAATTGCGTCTTAGTCTGACAAATTGTCCCCTGGGGATATTGTCCTTCCAACTTTGTTTGTGAGAACTATTATAATTTAAATATCGGTTTTGGTCCACTTCCTTAATGTATGTTTTAGTGACCAATTTATCTTGCTCAACGGATAGCTCTATATCAAGGAAACTGATATTTGTCTTACTATAATTGGACGTGAATTTTAATCCATAATCATTCTGATTGAGTGCATTGGTGAATGTGTGCAATGATTCCAACGTGCCCCCCCAAATTATAAATAAATCATCTATATATCGGCCATAGTAGACCAGATCCGCTCCGAGCTCGCCTCCCCACACATGCTCCTCCTCAAAAAACCCCATGTATAGGTTTGCGAAACTCGGAGCGAATCGGGCCCCCATGGCCGCACCTCGTGTCTGTAAATAAAATTGAGTGTCAAAAGTGAAATAATTATGTGTCAAAATAAATTGAATAGCTTTTAACACAAAATTCCGCAGAGAGTCTGAGAGTTTACCCTGTTTCAAATAATAATCAACTGCTGTAATGCCTTTATCGTGGGGTATGTTGGAATATAAAGCCTCCACGTCACAAGTTAGCAAATAATATTTATTATTCCAAGTAATTTTATCTAAAATATTTAGAAACTGTTGTGTGTCTTTTATATACGATTTCAGACCCTCTACGTGTGTCTGTAAGTGATGATCAACAAAAAAGGACAAATTATTGGTGAGTGATCCCACTCCCGAAATTATAGGTCGCCCCGGTGGATTAATAAGGGTCTTGTGAATTTTTGGTAAAACATAAAATGTGGGTGTGATACCCATATAAAATCCATTCTCTTCTTTCCCAATCTCTCGTTTCTCCACCCCCCCCCCCCCCCTCTATACCATTGATTCATTTAGTTTTCTCATACTCCACCTATATATGGTGGAAGGGGGGAAAAAAAGTCATTAGGTTAATGTGTATAATATGCATTTGAGAGAGAGACTTTTTTGATTAAACTTTTGTGTACATATATTTTTTCAATTTATGACTACTAATTGTTTGGTTAGAGTTAATAAAGTCTTGTAACAATACATATGTATATATTCTTTCCAAAAATGAAGAACTGTGAATATACCAGTATAGCTCTATAAATAATAATGCATAGTAATTTCCTTGTATATTAGATACATGTAGATCCATATGTATTTGCATGGTATAAAATATATATCGGAAGAAGGAAGTTCTATGCAAAATGAAAGTATCTATTTGTTTGTTGTTGTTTTTTGTTAATCTCGATCATCTTTATTATTATTATTATTATTTTTAAATGGTAAATATTAATTCATCATATAGTTATGTGTGTGTCCTTTTATATATATATGAAATATTTAGAAATATCTAGCAATGTTTTAAATTGTTATTTATATATATTGTTGATATTGTTTAATGATTATTATGAATGTAGGATAATAAATAAAATAACTGCAGGTTCCCTTTAAGCATATCAAGTTGTTAAGTATACAGCCAGCAATGTGATGAAAGTGAGGCTTGAACAGCAATCAGAAATTATCCACACCATCTGGACAATGAAACACATATATAAAGGAAGCTGAAGGGAGCTAAGGGTATGACACTGAGGAAGCCGCCGATACTGAGGAGTAGGCGGAGAAACGCGTCTGTCTATCATTGCCCGCACAGATAGCGGAGGAATCCATACGGAGGAACTCACACCAGCCTGATCGGTGTAAACCGACACCACCTGAGAAGGGAAAACTACCACCAGCTTGAATTCACGGACTCCGGATAAGGCTAAAGGTACAAGATATTACCATCAAAAGCCGGGAGGACGAACTGTCTGCTGCCGTGGATAGATGAGAAATTTAAGTCCCACAGCTAACAGGTGATCGGTGAGTCAATCAGCCGGGAGCACTATCACACGCACGGTGATTGCTTCGGAGACATTTTTGCATGACAAAACATTCATTCTATATATTTAGTACAGGCTACGGATAACTGGCTCAAACATCTGTGAAAGTATATTGGCTTAACGAGCATATTCATCTAAGAGCAAATAATTACCAGTGAAAGCAATTGCCACTAATCATTATAGCTCATTTGAATGTTGTTTCATTGTTTCATAAACATACCCAGGAATATCTTCAGCATTCCTTCACAATTTTGATACGTGGACTGTTACATTGTAGCAAGATTTCAAAAAGCAACTGAATACAGGTTTCAATTCTCTGGAGAGACTTTGCTTAAAATATGTGACTAGTATTACATCCATGGTTAAAATTAATACATATACAATCTGTGAGAAAAATTGTGAAGCATTCACTGATTACTATATAAATAGCTGTATTTTTAGGATTCATGCAAATTGTTCTTTTTTAAGAAAGGGAATTGTCCTGTTTTAGAATTATTATTATTTTTTATGTGGTGAGAGTGTTTCTGCCGGCCGGCAATAAGTTGAAATGTTTTAAACATTGCTAGAGAAATAATAAATTTTTCTTATAACTTTTTTTCATTTAATATAAATAAAATATCCACATCAAATGTGAACTAGCGCTCTCTTGATTTTCTTTTTTATGTATTGAGACTGTTAGCACTATCAGGTGGAAAATGACAAATACTACAAACACCAGTTGAACCTGGGATTTGAACCTGTGACCCTGTTATCACCATCTGCACTGTAGGCGGGTTGCCTAACCACTGGGCTATGGAGCCTCCCAAAGATTATGCTAAGCAGAGAGACTTTTCTCAAAGTATATTCTGTGTATTTAGTATTGATGTTGAACTTTATCAAAATCAATTACAATAATAATAATAAACACAGTGCAACATGCAACTAAGTATACAACCATCATCCACATGCCCATTTACTCTAAGCCATATGGAAGCATTTCTAAGGTACTCACTGGGTAACCACATGGCCATTTATGTATTGAGACTGTTAGCACTATCAGGTGGAAAATGACAAATACTACAAACACCAGTTGAACCTGGGATTCGAACCTGTGACCCTGTTATCACCATCTGCACTGTAGGCGTGTTGCCTAACCACTGGGCTATGGAGGCTCCCAAAGATTATGCTATGCAGAGAGACTTTTCTCAAAGTATATTCTGTGTATTTAGTATTGATGTAGAACTTTAACAAAATCAATTAAAATAATAATAATAAACACAGTGAAACATCCAACCATCATCCACACGCACATTTATTCTAAGCCGTATGGAAGCCTTTCCAAGGTACTCACTGGGGAACCACATGGCCATTTATGTATTGAGACTGTTAGCACTATCAGGTGGAAAATGACAAATACTACAAACACCAGTTGAACCTGGGATTCGAACCTGTGACCCTGCAATCACCATCTGCACTGTAGGCGGGTTGCCTAACCACTGGGCTATGGAGGCTCCCAAAGATTATGCTAAGCAGAGAGACTTTTCTCAAAGTATATTCTGTGTATTTAGTATTGATGTAGAACTTTAACAAAATCAATTAAAATAATAATAATAAACAGTGCAACATCCAACCATCATCCACACGCACATTTATTCTAAGCCGTATGGAAGCATTTCCAAGGTACTCACTGGGGAACCACATGGCCATTTATGTATTGAGACTGTTAGCACTATCAGGTGGAAAATGACAAATACTACAAACACCAGTTGAACCTGGGATTCGAACCTGTGACCCTGCAATCACCATCTGCACTGTAGGTGGGTTGCCTAACCACTGGGCTATGGAGGCTCCCAAAGATTATGCTAAGCAGAGAGACTTTTCTCAAAGCATATTCTGTGTATTTAGTATTGATGTTGAACTTTATCAAAATCAATTACATTAATAATAATAAACACAGTGCAACATGCAACTAAGTATACAACCATCATCCACATGCCCATTTGCTCTAAGCCATATGGAAGCATTTCTAAGATACTCACTGGGTAACCACATGGCCATTTATGTATTGAGACTGTTAGCACTATCAGGTGGAAAATGACAAATACTACAAACACCAGTTGAACCTGGGATTCGAACCTGTGACCCTGCAATCACCATCTGCACTGTAGGCGGGTTGCCTAACCACTGGGCTATGGAGGCTCCCAAAGATTATGCTAAGCAGAGAGACTTTTCTCAAAGTATATTCTGTGTATTTAGTATTGATGTAGAACTTTAACAAAATCAATTAAAATAATAATAATAAACACAGTGCAACATCCAACCATCATCCACATGCACATTTATTCTAAGCCGTATGGAAGCATTTCCAAGGTACTCACTGGGGAACCACATGGCCATTTATGTATTGAGACTGTTAGCACTATCAGGTGGAAAATGACAAATACTACAAACACCAGTTGAACCTGGGATTCGAACCTGTGACCCTGCAATCACCATCTGCACTGTAGGCGGGTTGCCTAACCACTGGGCTATGGAGCCTCCCGAAGATTATGCTAAGCAGAGAGACTTTTCTCAAAGTATATTCTGTGTATTTAGTATTGATGTTGAACTTTATCAAAATCAATTACATTAATAATAATAAACACAGTGCAACATGCAACTAAGTATACAACCATCATCCACATGCCCATTTGCTCTAAGCCATATGGAAGCATTTCTAAGATACTCACTGGGTAACCACATGGCCATTTATGTATTGAGACTGTTAGCACTATCAGGTGGAAAATGACAAATACTACAAACACCAGTTGAACCTGGGATTTGAACCTGTGACCCTGCAATCACCATCTGCACTGTAGGCGGATTGCCTAACCACTGGGCTATGGAGGCTCCCAAAGATTATGCTAAGCAGAGAGACTTTTCTCAAAGTATATTCTGTGTATTTAGTATTGATGTAGAACTTTAACAAAATCAATTAAAATAATAATAATAAACACAGTGCAACATCCAACCATCATCCACACGCACATTTATTCTAAGCCGTATGGAAGCATTTCCAAGGTACTCACTGGGGAACCACATGGCCATTTATGTATTGAGACTGTTAGCACTATCAGGTGGAAAATGACAAATACGACAAACACCAGTTGAACCTGGGATTCGAACCTGTGACCCTGCAATCACCATCTGCACTGTAGGCGGGTTGCCTAACCACTGGGCTATTGAGCCTCCCGAAGATTATACTAAGCAGAGAGACTTTTCTCAAAGTATATTCTGTGTATTTAGTATTGATGTTGAACTTTATCAAAATCAATTACATTAATAATAATAAACACAGTGCAACATGCAACTAAGTATACAACCATCATCCACATGCCCATTTGCTCTAAGCCATGGGTCTTCATCCTGTGGCCCTCCAGCTGCTGTGAAACTACACATCCCAGCATGCCCTGCCACAGTTTTGCTATTAAGGTATGCTAAAACTGAGGCAGGGCATGCTGGGATGTGTAGTTCCACAGCATCTGGAGGGTCGCAGGTTGAAGACCCATGCTCTAAGCCATATGGAAGCATTTCTAAGATACTCACTGGGTAACCACATGGCCATTTATGTATTGAGACTGTTAGCACTATCAGGTGGAAAATGACAAATACTACAAACACCAGTTGAACCTGGGATTTGAACCTGTGACCCTGCAATCACCATCTGCACTGCAGGCGGGTTGCCTAACCACTGGGCTATGGAGGCTCCCAAAGATTATGCTAAGCAGAGACTTTTCTCAAAGTATATTCTGTGTATTTAGTATTGATGTAGAACTTTAACAAAATCAATTAAAATAATAATAATAAACACAGTGCAACATCCAACCATCATCCACACGCACATTTATTCTAAGCCGTATGGAAGCATTTCCAAGGTACTCACTGGGGAACCACATGGCTATTTATGTATTGAGACTGTTAGCACTATCAGGTGGAAAATGACAAATACTACAAACACCAGTTGAACCTGGGATTCGAACCTGTGACCCTGCAATCACCATCTGCACTGGAGGCGGGTTGCCTAACCACTGGGCTATGGAGCCTCCCGAAGATTATGCTAAGCAGAGAGACTTTTCTCAAAGTATATTCTGTGTATTTAGTATTGATGTTGAACTTTATCAAAATCAATTACATTAATAATAATAAACACAGTGCAACATGCAACTAAGTATACAACCATCATCCACATGCCCATTTGCTCTAAGCCATATGGAAGCATTTCTAAGATACTCACTGTGGAACCACATGGCCATTTATGTATTGAGACTGTTAGCACTATCAGGTGGAAAATGACAAATACTACAAACACCAGTTGAACCTGGGATTCGAACCTGTGACGCTGCAATCACCATCTGCACTGTAGGTGGGTTGCCTAACCACTGGGCTATGGAGGCTCCCGAAGATTATGCTAAGCAGAGAGACTTTTCTCAAAGTATATTCTGTGTATTTAGTATTGATGTAGAACCTTAACAAAATCAATTAAAATAATAATAATAAACACAGTGCAACATCCAACCATCATCCACACGCACATTTATTCTAAGCCGTATGGAAGCATTTCCAAGGTACTCACTGGGGAACCACATGGCCATTTATGTATTGAGACTATTAGCACTATCAGGTGGAAAATGACAAATACTACAAACACCAGTTGAACCTGGGATTCGAACCTGTGACCCTGCAATCACCATCTGCACTGTAGGCGGGTTGCCTAACCACTGGGCTATGGAGCCTCCCGAAGATTATGCCAAGCAGAGAGACTTTTCTCAAAGTATATTCTGTGTATTTAGTATTGATGTTGAACTTTATCAAAATCAATTACAATAATAATAATAAACACAGTGCAACATGCCACTAAGTATACAACCATCATCCACATGCCCATTTACTCTAAGCCATATGGAAGCATTTCTAAGGTACTCACTGGGTAACCACATGGCCATTTATGTATTGAGACTGTTAGCACTATCAGGTGGAAAATGACAAATACTACAAACACCAGTTGAACCTGGCATTCGAACCTGTGACCCTGCAATCACCATCTGCACTGTAGGCGGGTTGCCTAACCACTGGGCTATGGAGCCTCCCAAAGATTATGCTAAGCAGAGAGACTTTTCTCAAAGTATATTCTGTGTATTTAGTATTGATGTTGAACTTTATCAAAATCAATTACAATAATAATAATAAACACAGTGCAACATGCAACTAAGTATACAACCATCATCCACATGCCCATTTACTCTAAGCCATATGGAAGCATTTCTAAGGTACTCACTGGGTAACCACATGGCCATTTATGTATTGAGACTGTTAGCACTATCAGGTGGAAAATGACAAATACTACAAACACCAGTTGAACCTGGGATTCGAACCTGTGACCCTGTTATCACCATCTGCACTGTAGGCGGGTTGCCTAACCACTGGGCTATGGAGGCTCCCAAAGATTATGCTATGCAGAGAGACTTTTCTCAAAGTATATTCTGTGTATTTAGTATTGATGTAGAACTTTAACAAAATCAATTAAAATAATAATAATAAACACAGTGAAACATCCAACCATCATCCACACGCACATTTATTCTAAGCCGTATGGAAGCCTTTCCAAGGTACTCACTGGGGAACCACATGGCCATTTATGTATTGAGACTGTTAGCACTATCAGGTGGAAAATGACAAATACTACAAACACCAGTTTAACCTGGCATTCGAACCTGTGACCCTGCAATCACCATCTGCACTGTAGGCGGGTTGCCTAACCACTGGGCTATGGAGCCTCCCAAAGGTTATGCTAAGCAGAGAGACTTTTCTCAAAGTATATTCTGTGTATTTAGTATTGATGTTGAACTTTATCAAAATCAATTACAATAATAATAATAAACACAGTGCAACATGCAACTAAGTATACAACCATCATCCACATGCCCATTTACTCTAAGCCATATGGAAGCATTTCTAAGGTACTCACTGGGTAACCACATGGCCATTTATGTATTGAGACTGTTAGCACTATCAGGTGGAAAATGACAAATACTACAAACACCAGTTGAACCTGGGATTCGAACCTGTGACCCTGTTATCACCATCTGCACTGTAGGCGGGTTGCCTAACCACTGGGCTATGGAGCCTCCCAAAGATTATGCTAAGCAGAGAGACTTTTCTCAAAGTATATTCTGTGTATTTAGTATTTATGTTGAACTTTATCAAAATCAATTACAATAATAATAATAAACACAGTGCAACATGCAACTAAGTATACAACCATCATCCACATGCCCATTTACTCTAAGCCATATGGAAGCATTTCTAAGGTACTCACTGGGTAACCACATGGCCATTTATGTATTGAGACTGTTAGCACTATCAGGTGGAAAATGACAAATACTACAAACACCAGTTGAACCTGGGATTCGAACCTGTGACCCTGTTATCACCATCTGCACTGTAGGCGTGTTGCCTAACCACTGGGCTATGGAGGCTCCCAAAGATTATGCTATGCAGAGAGACTTTTCTCAAAGTATATTCTGTGTATTTAGTATTGATGTAGAACTTTAACAAAATCAATTAAAATAATAATAATAAACACAGTGAAACATCCAACCATCATCCACACGCACATTTATTCTAAGCCGTATGGAAGCCTTTCCAAGGTACTCACTGGGGAACCACATGGCCATTTATGTATTGAGACTGTTAGCACTATCAGGTGGAAAATGACAAATACTACAAACACCAGTTGAACCTGGGATTCGAACCTGTGACCCTGCAATCACCATCTGCACTGTAGGCGGGTTGCCTAACCACTGGGATATGGAGGCTCCCAAAGATTATGCTAAGCAGAGAGACTTTTCTCAAAGTATATTCTGTGTATTTAGTATTAATGTAGAACTTTAACAAAATCAATTAAAATAATAATAATAAACACAGTGCAACATCCAACCATCATCCACACGCACATTTATTCTAAGCCGTATGGAAGCATTTCCAAGGTACTCACTGGGGAACCACATGGCCATTTATGTATTGAGACTGTTAGCACTATCAGGTGGAAAATGACAAATACTACAAACACCAGTTGAACCTGGGATTCGAACCTGTGACCCTGCAATCACCATCTGCACTGTAGGAGGGTTGCCTAACCACTGGGCTATGGAGGCTCCCAAAGATTATGCTAAGCAGAGAGACTTTTCTCAAAGCATATTCTGTGTATTTAGTATTGATGTTGAACTTTATCAAAATCAATTACATTAATAATAATAAACACAGTGCAACATGCAACTAAGTATACAACCATCATCCACATGCCCATTTGCTCTAAGCCATATGGAAGCATTTCTAAGATACTCGCTGGGTAACCACATGGCCATTTATGTATTGAGACTGTTAGCACTATCAGGTGGAAAATGACAAATACTACAAACACCAGTTGAACCTGGGATTCGAACCTGTGACCCTGCAATCACCATCTGCACTGTAGGCGGGTTGCCTAACCACTGGGCTATGGAGGCTCCCAAAGATTATGCTAAGCAGAGAGACTTTTCTCAAAGAATATTCTGTGTATTTAGTATTGATGTAGAACTTTAACAAAATCAATTAAAATAATAATAATAAACAGTGCAACATCCAACCATCATCCACACGCACATTTATTCTAAGCCGTATGGAAGCATTTCCAAGGTACTCACTGGGGAACCACATGGCCATTTATGTATTGAGACTGTTAGCACTATCAGGTGGAAAATGACAAATACTACAAACACCAGTTGAACCTGGGATTCGAACCTGTGACCCTGCAATCACCATCTGCACTGTAGGCGGGTTGCCTAACCACTGGGCTATGGAGCCTCCCGAAGATTATGCTAAGCAGAGAGACTTTTCTCAAAGTATATTCTGTGTATTTAGTATTGATGTTGAACTTTATCAAAATCAATTACATTAATAATAATAAACACAGTGCAACATGCAACTAAGTATACAACCATCATCCACATGCCCATTTGCTCTAAGCCATATGGAAGCATTTCTAAGATACTCACTGGGTAACCACATGGCCATTTATGTATTGAGACTGTTAGCACTATCAGGTGGAAAATGACAAATACTACAAACACCAGTTGAACCTGGGATTTGAACCTGTGACCCTGCAATCACCATCTGCACTGTAGGCGGGTTGCCTAACCACTGGGCTATGGAGGCTCCCAAAGATTATGCTAAGCAGAGAGACTTTTCTCAAAGTATATTCTGTGTATTTAGTATTGATGTAGAACTTTAACAAAATCAATTAAAATAATAATAATAAACACAGTGCAACATCCAACCATCATCCACACGCACATTTATTCTAAGCCGTATGGAAGCATTTCCAAGGTACTCACTGGGGAACCACATGGCCATTTATGTATTGAGACTGTTAGCACTATCAGGTGGAAAATGACAAATACTACAAACACCAGTTGAACCTGGGATTCGAACCTGTGACCCTGCAATCACCATCTGCACTGTAGGCGGGTTGCCTAACCACTGGGTTATGGAGCCTCCCGAAGATTATGCTAAGCAGAGAGACTTTTCTCAAAGTATATTCTGTGTATTTAGTATTGATGTTGAACTTTATCAAAATCAATTACATTAATAATAATAAACACAGTGCAACATGCAACTAAGTATACAACCATCATCCACATGCCCATTTGCTCTAAGCCATATGGAAGCATTTCTAAGATACTCACTGGGTAACCACATGGCCATTTATGTATTGAGACTGTTAGCACTATCAGGTGGAAAATGACAAATACTACAAACACCAGTTGAACCTGGGATTCGAACCTGTGACCCTGCAATCACCATCTGCACTGTAGGCGGGTTGCCTAACCACTGGGCTATGGAGCCTCCCGAAGATTATGCTAAGCAGAGAGACTTTTCTCAAAGTATATTCTGTGTATTTAGTATTGATGTTGAACTTTATCAAAATCAATTACATTAATAATAATAAACACAGTGCAACATGCAACTAAGTATACAACCATCATCCACATGCCCATTTGCTCTAAGCCAGGCATTCCCAACCTCGGTCCTCAAGGCACACCAACAGTGCAGGTTTTAGTGATATCCAGGCTTCAGCACAGGTGACTTAATTAGTAGCTCAGTTATTTTGATTTAACCATCTGTGCTGCAGCCTGGATATCACTAAAACCTGCACTGTTGGTGTGCCTTGAGGACCGTGGTTGGGAATGCCTGCTCTAAGCCATATGGAAGCATTTCTAAGATACTCACTGGGTAACCACATGGCCATTTATGTATTGAGACTGTTAGCACTATCAGGTGGAAAATGACAAATACTACAAACACCAGTTGAACCTGGGATTCGAACCTGTGACCCTGCAATCACCATCTGCACTGTAGGCGGGTTGCCTAACCACTGGGCTATGGAGGCTCCCAAAGATTATGCTAAGCAGAGAGACTTTTCTCAAAGTATATTCTGTGTATTTAGTATTGATGTAGAACTTTAACAAAATCAATTAAAATAATAATAATAAACACAGTGCAACATCCAACCATCATCCACACGCACATTTATTCTAAGCCGTATGGAAGCATTTCCAAGGTACTCACTGGGGAACCACATGGCCATTTATGTATTGAGACTGTTAGCACTATCAGGTGGAAAATGACAAATACTATAAACACCAGTTGAACCTGGAATTCGAACCTGTGACCCTTCAATCACCATCTGCACTGTAGGCGGGTTGCCTAACCACTGGGCTATGGAGGCTCCCAAAGATTATGCTAAGCAGAGAGACTTTTCTCAAAGTATATTCTGTGTATTTAGTATTGATGTAGAACTTTAACAAAATCAATTAAAATAATAATAATAAACACAGTGCAACATCCAACCATCATCCACACGCACATTTATTCTAAGCCGTATGGAAGCATTTCCAAGGTACTCACTGGGGAACCACATGGCCATTTATGTATTGAGACTGTTAGCACTATCAGGTGGAAAATGACAAATACTACAAACACCAGTTGAACCTGGGATTCGAACCTGTGACCCTGCAATCACCATCTGCACTGTAGGCGGGTTGCCTAACCACTGGGCTATGGAGCCTCCCGAAGATTATGCTAAGCAGAGAGACTTTTCTCAAAGTATATTCTGTGTATTTAGTATTGATGTTGAACTTTATCAAAATCAATTACATTAATAATAATAAACACAGTGCAACATGCAACTAAGTATACAACCATCATCCACATGCCCATTTGCTCTAAGCCAGGCATTCCCAACCACGGTCCTCAAGGCACACCAACAGTGCAGGTTTTAGTGATATCCAGGCTTCAGCACAGGTGACAAAATTAGTAGCTCAGTTATTTTGATTTAACCATCTGTGCTGCAGCCTGGATATCACTAAAACCTGCACTGTTGGTGTGCCTTGAGGACCGTGGTTGGGAATGCCTGCTCTAAGCCATATGGAAGCATTTCCAAGGTACTCACTGGGGAACCACATGGCCATTTATGTATTGAGACTGTTAGCACTATCAGGTGGAAAATGACAAATACTACAAACACCAGTTGAACCTGGGATTCGAACCTGTGACCCTGCAATCACCATCTGCACTGTAGGCGGGTTGCCTAACCACTGGGCTATGGAGCCTCCCGAAGATTATGCTAAGCAGAGAGACTTTTCTCAAAGTATATTCTGTGTATTTAGTATTGATGTTGAACTTTATCAAAATCAATTACATTAATAATAATAAACACAGTGCAACATGCAACTAAGTATACAACCATCATCCACATGCCCATTTGCTCCAAGCCATATGGAAGCATTTCTAAGATACTCACTGGGTAACCACATGGCCATTTATGTATTGAGACTGTTAGCACTATCAGGTGGAAAATGACAAATACTACAAACACCAGTTGAACCTCGGATTCGAACCTGTGACCCTACAATCACCATCTGCACTGTAGGCAGGTTGCCTAACCACTGGGCTATGGAGGCTCCCAAAGATTATGCTAAGCAGAGAGACTTTTCTCAAAGTATATTCTGTGTATTTAGTATTGATGTAGAACTTTAACAAAATCAATTAAAATAATAATAATAAACACAGTGCAACATCCAACCATCATCCACACGCACATTTATTCTAAGCCGTATGGAAGCATTTCCAAGGTACTCACTGGGGAACCACATGGCCATTTATGTATTGAGACTGTTAGCACTATCAGGTGGAAAATGACAAATACTACAAACACCAGTTGAACCTGGGATTCGAACCTGTGACCCTGCAATCACCATCTGCACTGTAGGCGGGTTGCCTAACCACTGGGCTATGGAGCCTCCCGAAGATTATGCTAAGCAGAGAGACTTTTCTCAAAGTATATTCTGTGTATTTAGTATTGATGTTGAACTTTATCAAAATCAATTACATTAATAATAATAAACACAGTGCAACATGCAACTAAGTATACAACCATCATCCACATGCCCATTTGCTCTAAGCCATATGGAAGCATTTCTAAGATACTCACTGGGTAACCACATGGCCATTTATGTATTGAGACTGTTAGCACTATCAGGTGGAAAATGACAAATACTACAAACACCAGTTGAACCTGGGATTCGAACCTGTGACCCTGCAATCACCATCTGCACTGTAGGCGGGTTGCCTAACCACTGGGCTATGGAGCCTCCCGAAGATTATGCTAAGCAGAGAGACTTTTCTCAAAGTATATTCTGTGTATTTAGTATTGATGTTGAACTTTATCAAAATCAATTACATTAATAATAATAAACACAGTGCAACATGCAACTAAGTATACAACCATCATCCACATGCCCATTTGCTCTAAGCCAGGCATTCCCAACCTCGGTCCTCAAGGCACACCAACAGTGCAGGTTTTAGTGATATCCAGGCTTCAGCACAGGTGACTTAATTAGTAGCTCAGTTATTTTGATTTAACCATCTGTGCTGCAGCCTGGATATCACTAAAACCTGCACTGTTGGTGTGCCTTGAGGACCGTGGTTGGGAATGCCTGCTCTAAGCCATATGGAAGCATTTCTAAGATACTCACTGGGTAACCACATGGCCATTTATGTATTGAGACTGTTAGCACTATCAGGTGGAAAATGACAAATACTACAAACACCAGTTGAACCTGGGATTCGAACCTGTGACCCTGCAATCACCATCTGCACTGTAGGCGGGTTGCCTAACCACTGGGCTATGGAGGCTCCCAAAGATTATGCTAAGCAGAGAGACTTTTCTCAAAGTATATTCTGTGTATTTAGTATTGATGTAGAACTTTAACAAAATCAATTAAAATAATAATAATAAACACAGTGCAACATCCAACCATCATCCACATTTATTCTAAGCCGTATGGAAGCATTTCCAAGGTACTCACTGGGGAACCACATGGCCATTTATGTATTGAGACTGTTAGCACTATCAGGTGGAAAATGACAAATACTATAAACACCAGTTGAACCTGGAATTCGAACCTGTGACCCTTCAATCACCATCTGCACTGTAGGCGGGTTGCCTAACCACTGGGCTATGGAGGCTCCCAAAGATTATGCTAAGCAGAGAGACTTTTCTCAAAGTATATTCTGTGTATTTAGTATTGATGTAGAACTTTAACAAAATCAATTAAAATAATAATAATAAACACAGTGCAACATCCAACCATCATCCACACGCACATTTATTCTAAGCCGTATGGAAGCATTTCCAAGGTACTCACTGGGGAACCACATGGCCATTTATGTATTGAGACTGTTAGCACTATCAGGTGGAAAATGACAAATACTACAAACACCAGTTGAACCTGGGATTCGAACCTGTGACCCTGCAATCACCATCTGCACTGTAGGCGGGTTGCCTAACCACTGGGCTATGGAGCCTCCCGAAGATTATGCTAAGCAGAGAGACTTTTCTCAAAGTATATTCTGTGTATTTAGTATTGATGTTGAACTTTATCAAAATCAATTACATTAATAATAATAAACACAGTGCAACATGCAACTAAGTATACAACCATCATCCACATGCCCATTTGCTCTAAGCCAGGCATTCCCAACCACGGTCCTCAAGGCACACCAACAGTGCAAGTTTTAGTGATATCCAGGCTTCAGCACAGGTGACAAAATTAGTAGCTCAGTTATTTTGATTTAACCATCTGTGCTGCAGCCTGGATATCACTAAAACCTGCACTGTTGGTGTGCCTTGAGGACCGTGGTTGGGAATGCCTGCTCTAAGCCATATGGAAGCATTTCCAAGGTACTCACTGGGGAACCACATGGCCATTTATGTATTGAGACTGTTAGCACTATCAGGTGGAAAATGACAAATACTACAAACACCAGTTGAACCTGGGATTCGAACCTGTGACCCTGCAATCACCATCTGCACTGTAGGCGGGTTGCCTAACCACTGGGCTATGGAGCCTCCCGAAGATTATGCTAAGCAGAGAGACTTTTCTCAAAGTATATTCTGTGTATTTAGTATTGATGTTGAACTTTATCAAAATCAATTACATTAATAATAATAAACACAGTGCAACATGCAACTAAGTATACAACCATCATCCACATGCCCATTTGCTCCAAGCCATATGGAAGCATTTCTAAGATACTCACTGGGTAACCACATGGCCATTTATGTATTGAGACTGTTAGCACTATCAGGTGGAAAATGACAAATACTACAAACACCAGTTGAACCTCGGATTCGAACCTGTGACCCTACAATCACCATCTGCACTGTAGGCAGGTTGCCTAACCACTGGGCTATGGAGGCTCCCAAAGATTATGCTAAGCAGAGAGACTTTTCTCAAAGTATATTCTGTGTATTTAGTATTGATGTAGAACTTTAACAAAATCAATTAAAATAATAATAATAAACACAGTGCAACATCCAACCATCATCCACACGCACATTTATTCTAAGCCGTATGGAAGCATTTCCAAGGTACTCACTGGGGAACCACATGGCCATTTATGTATTGAGACTGTTAGCACTATCAGGTGGAAAATGACAAATACTACAAACACCAGTTGAACCTGGGATTCGAACCTGTGACCCTGCAATCACCATCTGCACTGTAGGCGGGTTGCCTAACCACTGGGCTATGGAGCCTCCCGAAGATTATGCTAAGCAGAGAGACTTTTCTCAAAGTATATTCTGTGTATTTAGTATTGATGTTGAACTTTATCAAAATCAATTACATTAATAATAATAAACACAGTGCAACATGCAACTAAGTATACAACCATCATCCACATGCCCATTTGCTCTAAGCCATATGGAAGCATTTCTAAGATACTCACTGGGTAACCACATGGCCATTTATGTATTGAGACTGTTAGCACTATCAGGTGGAAAATGACAAATACTACAAACACCAGTTGAACCTGGGATTTGAACCTGTGACCCTGCAATCACCATCTGCACTGTAGGCGGGTTGCCTAACCACTGGGCTATGGAGGCTCCCAAAGATTATGCTAAGCAGAGAGACTTTTCTCAAAGTATATTCTGTGTATTTAGTATTGATGTAGAACTTTAACAAAATCAATTAAAATAATAATAATAAACACAGTGCAACATCCAACCATCATCCACACGCACATTTATTCTAAGCCGTATGGAAGCATTTCCAAGGTACTCACTGGGGAACCACATGGCCATTTATGTATTGAGACTGTTAGCACTATCAGGTGGAAAATGACAAATACTACAAACACCAGTTGAACCTGGGATTCGAACCTGTGACCCTGCAATCACCATCTGCACTGTAGGCGGGTTGCCTAACCACTGGGCTATGGAGCCTCCCGAAGATTATGCTAAGCAGAGAGACTTTTCTCAAAGTATATTCTGTGTATTTAGTATTGATGTTGAACTTTATCAAAATCAATTACATTAATAATAATAAACACAGTGCAACATGCAACTAAGTATACAACCATCATCCACATGCCCATTTGCTCTAAGCCAGGCATTCCCAACCACGGTCCTCAAGGCACACCAACAGTGCAGGTTTTAGTGATATCCAGGCTTCAGCACAGGTGACAAAATTAGTAGCTCAGTTATTTTGATTTAACCATCTGTGCTGCAGCCTGGATATCACTAAAACCTGCACTGTTGGTGTGCCTTGAGGACCGTGGTTGGGAATGCCTGCTCTAAGCCATATGGAAGCATTTCCAAGGTACTCACTGGGGAACCACATGGCCATTTATGTATTGAGACTGTTAGCACTATCAGGTGGAAAATGACAAATACTACAAACACCAGTTGAACCTGGGATTCGAACCTGTGACCCTGCAATCACCATCTGCACTGTAGGCGGGTTGCCTAACCACTGGGCTATGGAGCCTCCCGAAGATTATGCTAAGCAGAGAGACTTTTCTCAAAGTATATTCTGTGTATTTAGTATTGATGTTGAACTTTATCAAAATCAATTACATTAATAATAATAAACACAGTGCAACATGCAACTAAGTATACAACCATCATCCACATGCCCATTTGCTCCAAGCCATATGGAAGCATTTCTAAGATACTCACTGGGTAACCACATGGCCATTTATGTATTGAGACTGTTAGCACTATCAGGTGGAAAATGACAAATACTACAAACACCAGTTGAACCTCGGATTCGAACCTGTGACCCTACAATCACCATCTGCACTGTAGGCAGGTTGCCTAACCACTGGGCTATGGAGGCTCCCAAAGATTATGCTAAGCAGAGAGACTTTTCTCAAAGTATATTCTGTGTATTTAGTATTGATGTAGAACTTTAACAAAATCAATTAAAATAATAATAATAAACACAGTGCAACATCCAACCATCATCCACACGCACATTTATTCTAAGCCGTATGGAAGCATTTCCAAGGTACTCACTGGGGAACCACATGGCCATTTATGTATTGAGACTGTTAGCACTATCAGGTGGAAAATGACAAATACTACAAACACCAGTTGAACCTGGGATTCGAGCCTGTGACCCTGCAATCACCATCTGCACTGTAGGCGGGTTGCCTAACCACTGGGCTATGGAGCCTCCCGAAGATTATGCTAAGCAGAGAGACTTTTCTCAAAGTATATTCTGTGTATTTAGTATTGATGTTGAACTTTATCAAAATCAATTACATTAATAATAATAAACACAGTGCAACATGCAACTAAGTATACAACCATCATCCACATGCCCATTTGCTCTAAGCCATATGGAAGCATTTCTAAGATACTCACTGGGTAACCACATGGCCATTTATGTATTGAGACTGTTAGCACTATCAGGTGGAAAATGACAAATACTACAAACACCAGTTGAACCTGGGATTCGAACCTGTGACCCTGCAATCACCATCTGCACTGTAGGCGGGTTGCCTAACCACTGGGCTATGGAGGCTCCCAAAGATTATGCTAAGCAGAGAGACTTTTCTCAAAGTATATTCTGTGTATTTAGTATTGATGTAGAACTTTAACAAAATCAATTAAAATAATAATAATAAACACAGTGCAACATCCAACCATCATCCACACGCACATTTATTCTAAGCCGTATGGAAGCATTTCCAAGGTACTTACTGGGGAACCACATGGCCATTTATGTATTGAGACTGTTAGCACTATCAGGTGGAAAATGACAAATACTACAAACACCAGTTGAACCTGGGATTCGAACCTGTGACCCTGCAATCACCATCTGCACTGTAGGCGGGTTGCCTAACCACTGGGCTATGGAGATTCCCAAAGATTACGCTAAGCAGAGAGACTTTTCTCAAAGTATATTCTGTGTATTTAGTATTGATGTAGAACTTTAACAAAATCAATTAAAATAATAATAATAAACACAGTGCAACATCCAACCACCATCCACACGCACATGTATTCTAAGCCGTATGGAAGCATTTCCAAGGTACTCACTGGGGAACCACATGGCCATTTATGTATTGAGACTGTTAGCACTATCAGGTGGAAAATGACAAATACTACAAACACCAGTTGAACCTGGGATTCGAACCTGTGACCCTGCAATCACCATCAGCACTGTAGGCGGGTTGCCTAACCACTGGGCTATGGAGGCTCCCAAAGATTATGCTATGCAGAGAGACTTTTCTCAAAGTATATTCTGTGTATTTAGTATTGATGTAGAACTTTAACAAAATCAATTAAAATAATAATAATAAACATAGTGCAACATCCAACCATCATCCACACGCACATTTATTCTAAGCAGTATGGAAGCATTTCCAAGGTACTCACTGGGGAACCACATGGCCATTTATGTATTGAGACTGTTAGCACTATCAGGTGGAAAATGACAAATACTACAAACACCAGTTGAACCTGGGATTCGAACCTGTGACCCTGCAATCACCATCTGCACTGTAGGCGGGTTGCCTAACCACTGGGCTATGGAGGCTCCCAAAGATATTGCTAAGCAGAGAGACTTTTCTCAAAGTATATTCTGTGTATTTAGTATTGATGTAGAACTTTAACAAAATCAATTAAAATAATAATAATAAACAGTGCAACATCCAACCATCATCCACACGCACATTTATTCTAAGCCGTATGGAAGCATTTCCAAGGTACTCACTGGGGAACCACATGGCCATTTATGTATTGAGACTGTTAGCACTATCAGGTGGAAAATGACAAATACTACAAACACCAGTTGAACCTGGGATTCGAACCTGTGACCCTGCAATCACCATCTGCACTGTAGGCGGGTTGCCTAACCACTGGGCTATGGAGCCTCCCGAAGATTATGCTAAGCAGAGAGACTTTTCTCAAAGTATATTCTGTGTATTTAGTATTGATGTTGAACTTTATCAAAATCAATTACATTAATAATAATAAACACAGTGCAACATGCAACTAAGTATACAACCATCATCCACATGCCCATTTGCTCTAAGCCATATGGAAGCATTTTTTTTAAGATACTCACTGGGTAACCACATGGCCATTTATGTATTGAGACTGTTAGCACTATCAGGTGGAAAATGACAAATACTACAAACACCAGTTGAACCTGGGATTCGAACCTGTGACCCTGCAATCACCATCTGCACTGTAGGCGGGTTGCCTAACCACTGGGATATGGAGGCTCCCAAAGATTATGCTAAGCAGAGAGACTTTTCTCAAAGTATATTCTGTGTATTTAGTATTGATGTAGAACTTTAACAAAATCAATTAAAATAATAATAATAAACACAGTGCAACATCCAACCATCATCCACACGCACATTTATTCTAAGCCGTATGGAAGCATTTCCAAGGTACTCACTGGGGAACCACATGGCCATTTATGTATTGAGACTGTTAGCACTATCAGGTGGAAAATGACAAATACTACAAACACCAGTTGAACCTGGGATTCGAACCTGTGACCCTGCAATCACCATCTGCACTGTAGGCGGGTTGCCTAACCACTGGGCTATGGAGGCTCCCAAAGATTATGCTAAGCAGAGAGACTTTTCTCAAAGCATATTCTGTGTATTTAGTATTGATGTTGAACTTTATCAAAATCAATTACATTAATAATAATAAACACAGTGCAACATGCAACTAAGTATACAACCATCATCCACATGCCCATTTGCTCTAAGCCATATGGAAGCATTTCTAAGATACTCACTGGGTAACCACATGGCCATTTATGTATTGAGACTGTTAGCACTATCAGGTGGAAAATGACAAATACTACAAACACCAGTTGAACCTGGGATTCGAACCTGTGACCCTGCAATCACCATCTGCACTGTAGGCGGGTTGCCTAACCACTGGGCTATGGAGGCTCCCAAAGATTATGCTAAGCAGAGAGACTTTTCTCAAAGCATATTCTGTGTATTTAGTATTGATGTAGAACTTTAACAAAATCAATTAAAATAATAATAATAAACACAGTGCAACATCCAACCATCATCCACACGCACATTTATTCTAAGCCGTATGGAAGCATTTCCAAGGTACTCACTGGGGAACCACATGGCCATTTATGTATTGAGACTGTTAGCACTATCAGGTGGAAAATGACAAATACTACAAACACCAGTTGAACCTGGGATTCGAACCTGTGACCCTGCAATCACCATCTGCACTGTAGGCGGGTTGCCTAACCACTGGGCTATGGAGCCTCCCGAAGATTATGCTAAGCAGAGAGACTTTTCTCAAAGTATATTCTGTGTATTTAGTATTGATGTTGAACTTTATCAAAATCAATTACATTAATAATAATAAACACAGTGCAACATGCAACTAAGTATACAACCATCATCCACATGCCCATTTGCTCTAAGCCATATGGAAGCATTTCTAAGATACTCACTGGGTAACCACATGGCCATTTATGTATTGAGACTGTTAGCACTATCAGGTGGAAAATGACAAATACTACAAACACCAGTTGAACCTGGGATTCGAACCTGTGACCCTGCAATCACCATCTGCACTGTAGGCGGGTTGCCTAACCACTGGGCTATGGAGGCTCCCAAAGATTATGCTAAGCAGAGAGACTTTTCTCAAAGTATATTCTGTGTATTTAGTATTGATGTAGAACTTTAACAAAATCAATTAAAATAATAATAATAAACACAGTGCAACATCCAACCATCATCCACACGCACATTTATTCTAAGCCGTATGGAAGCATTTCCAAGGTACTCACTGGGGAACCACATGGCCATTTATGTATTGAGACTGTTAGCACTATCAGGTGGAAAATGACAAATACTACAAACACCAGTTGAACCTGGGATTCGAACCTGTGACCCTGCAATCACCATCTGCACTGTAGGCGGGTTGCCTAACCACTGGGCTATGGAGCCTCCCGAAGATTATGCTAAGCAGAGAGACTTTTCTCAAAGTATATTCTGTGTATTTAGTATTGATGTTGAACTTTATCAAAATCAATTACATTAATAATAATAAACACAGTGCAACATGCAACTAAGTATACAACCATCATCCACATGCCCATTTGCTCTAAGCCATATGGAAGCATTTCTAAGATACTCACTGGGTAACCACATGGCCATTTATGTATTGAGACTGTTAGCACTATCAGGTGGAAAATGACAAATACTACAAACACCAGTTGAACCTGGGATTTGAACCTGTGACCCTGCAATCACCATCTGCACTGTAGGCGGGTTGCCTAACCACTGGGCTATGGAGGCTCCCAAAGATTATGCTAAGCAGAGAGACTTTTCTCAAAGTATATTCTGTGTATTTAGTATTGATGTAGAACTTTAACAAAATCAATTAAAATAATAATAATAAACACAGTGCAACATCCAACCATCATCCACACGCACATTTATTCTAAGCCGTATGGAAGCATTTCCAAGGTACTCACTGGGGAACCACATGGCCATTTATGTATTGAGACTGTTAGCACTATCAGGTGGAAAATGACAAATACTACAAACACCAGTTGAACCTGGGATTCGAACCTGTGACCCTGCAATCACCATCTGCACTGTAGGCGGGTTGCCTAACCACTGGGCTATTGAGCCTCCCAAAGATTATGCTAAGCAGAGAGACTTTTCTCAAAGTATATTCTGTGTATTTAGTATTGATGTTGAACTTTATCAAAATCAATTACATTAATAATAATAAACACAGTGCAACATGCAACTAAGTATACAACCATCATCCACATGCCCATTTGCTCTAAGCCATGGGTCTTCATCCTGTGGCCCTCCAGCTGCTGTGAAACTACACATCCCAGCATGCCCTGCCACAGTTTTGCTATTAAGGTATGCTAAAACTGAGGCAGGGCATGCTGGGATGTGTAGTTCCACAGCATCTGGAGGGTCGCAGGTTGAAGACCCATGCTCTAAGCCATATGGAAGCATTTCTAAGATACTCACTGGGTAACCACATGGCCATTTATGTATTGAGACTGTTAGCACTATCAGGTGGAAAATGACAAATACTACAAACACCAGTTGAACCTGGGATTCGAACCTGTGACCCTGCAATCACCATCTGCACTGCAGGCGGGTTGCCTAACCACTGGGCTATGGAGGCTCCCGAAGATTATGCTAAGCAGAGAGACTTTTCTCAAAGTATATTCTGTGTATTTAGTATTGATGTAGAACTTTAACAAAATCAATTAAAATAATAATAATAAACACAGTGCAACATCCAACCATCATCCACACGCACATTTATTCTAAGCCGTATGGAAGCATTTCCAAGGTACTCACTGGGGAACCACATGGCCATTTATGTATTGAGACTGTTAGCACTATCAGGTGGAAAATGACAAATACTACAAACACCAGTTGAACCTGGGATTCGAACCTGTGACCCTGCAATCACCATGTGCACTGTAGGCGGGTTGCCTAACCACTGGGCTATGGAGCCTCCCGAAGATTATGCTAAGCAGAGAGACTTTTCTCAAAGTATATTCTGTGTATTTAGTATTGATGTTGAACTTTATCAAAATCAATTACATTAATAATAATAAACAGTGCAACATGCAACTAAGTATACAACCATCATCCACATGCCCATTTGCTCTAAGCCATATGGAAGCATTTCTAAGATACTCACTGTGGAACCACATGGCCATTTATATATTGAGACTGTTAGCACTATCAGGTGGAAAATGACAAATACTACAAACACCAGTTGAACCTGGGATTCGAACCTGTGACCCTGCAATCACCATCTGCACTGTAGGTGGGTTGCCTAACCACTGGGCTATGGAGGCTCCCGAAGATTATGCTAAGCAGAGAGACTTTTCTCAAAGTATATTCTGTGTATTTAGTATTGATGTAGAACCTTAACAAAATCAATTAAAATAATAATAATAAACACAGTGCAACATCCAACCATCATCCACACGCACATTTATTCTAAGCCGTATGGAAGCATTTCCAAGGTACTCACTGGGGAACCACATGGCCATTTATGTATTGAGACTATTAGCACTATCAGGTGGAAAATGACAAATACTACAAACACCAGTTGAACCTGGGATTCGAACCTGTGACCCTGCAATCACCATCTGCACTGTAGGCGGGTTGCCTAACCACTGGGCTATGGAGCCTCCCGAAGATTATGCCAAGCAGAGAGACTTTTCTCAAAGTATATTCTGTGTATTTAGTATTGATGTTGAACTTTATCAAAATCAATTACAATAATAATAATAAACACAGTGCAACATGCAACTAAGTATACAACCATCATCCACATGCCCATTTACTCTAAGCCATATGGAAGCATTTCTAAGGTACTCACTGGGTAACCACATGGCCATTTATGTATTGAGACTGTTAGCACTATCAGGTGGAAAATGACAAATACTACAAACACCAGTTGAACCTGGCATTCGAACCTGTGACCCTGCAATCACCATCTGCACTGTAGGCGGGTAGCCTAACCACTGGGCTATGGAGCCTCCCAAAGATTATGCTAAGCAGAGAGACTTTTCTCAAAGTATATTCTGTGTATTTAGTATTGATGTTGAACTTTATCAAAATCAATTACAATAATAATAATAAACACAGTGCAACATGCAACTAAGTATACAACCATCATCCACATGCCCATTTACTCTAAGCCATATGGAAGCATTTCTAAGGTACTCACTGGGTAACCACATGGCCATTTATGTATTGAGACTGTTAGCACTATCAGGTGGAAAATGACAAATACTACAAACACCAGTTGAACCTGGGATTCGAACCTGTGACCCTGTTATCACCATCTGCACTGTAGGCGGGTTGCCTAACCACTGGGCTATGGAGGCTCCCAAAGATTATGCTATGCAGAGAGACTTTTCTCAAAGTATATTCTGTGTATTTAGTATTGATGTAGAACTTTAACAAAATCAATTAAAATAATAATAATAAACACAGTGAAACATCCAACCATCATCCACACGCACATTTATTCTAAGCCGTATGGAAGCCTTTCCAAGGTACTCACTGGGGAACCACATGGCCATTTATGTATTGAGACTGTTAGCACTATCAGGTGGAAAATGACAAATACTACAAACACCAGTTTAACCTGGCATTCGAACCTGTGACCCTGCAATCACCATCTGCACTGGAGGCGGGTTGCCTAACCACTGGGCTATGGAGCCTCCCAAAGGTTATGCTAAGCAGAGAGACTTTTCTCAAAGTATATTCTGTGTATTTAGTATTGATGTTGAACTTTATCAAAATCAATTACAATAATAATAATAAACACAGTGCAACATGCAACTAAGTATACAACCATCATCCACATGCCCATTTACTCTAAGCCATATGGAAGCATTTCTAAGGTACTCACTGGGTAACCACATGGCCATTTATGTATTGAGACTGTTAGCACTATCAGGTGGAAAATGACAAATACTACAAACACCAGTTGAACCTGGGATTCGAACCTGTGACCCTGTTATCACCATCTGCACTGTAGGCGGGTTGCCTAACCACTGGGCTATGGAGCCTCCCAAAGATTATGCTAAGCAGAGAGACTTTTCTCAAAGTATATTCTGTGTATTTAGTATTGATGTTGAACTTTATCAAAATCAATTACAATAATAATAATAAACACAGTGCAACATGCAACTAAGTATACAACCATCATCCACATGCCCATTTACTCTAAGCCATATGGAAGCATTTCTAAGGTACTCACTGGGTAACCACATGGCCATTTATGTATTGAGACTGTTAGCACTATCAGGTGGAAAATGACAAATACTACAAACACCAGTTGAACCTGGGATTCGAACCTGTGACCCTGTTATCACCATCTGCACTGTAGGCGTGTTGCCTAACCACTGGGCTATGGAGGCTCCCAAAGATTATGCTATGCAGAGAGACTTTTCTCAAAGTATATTCTGTGTATTTAGTATTGATGTAGAACTTTAACAAAATCAATTAAAATAATAATAATAAACACAGTGAAACATCCAACCATCATCCACACGCACATTTATTCTAAGCCGTATGGAAGCCTTTCCAAGGTACTCACTGGGGAACCACATGGCCATTTATGTATTGAGACTGTTAGCACTATCAGGTGGAAAATGACAAATACTACAAACACCAGTTGAACCTGGGATTCGAACCTGTGACCCTGCAATCACCATCTGCACTGTAGGCGGGTTGCCTAACCACTGGGATATGGAGGCTCCCAAAGATTATGCTAAGCAGAGAGACTTTTCTCAAAGTATATTCTGTGTATTTAGTATTGATGTAGAACTTTAACAAAATCAATTAAAATAATAATAATAAACACAGTGCAACATCCAACCATCATCCACACGCACATTTATTCTAAGCCGTATGGAAGCATTTCCAAGGTACTCACTGGGGAACCACATGGCCATTTATGTATTGAGACTGTTAGCACTATCAGGTGGAAAATGACAAATACTACAAACACCAGTTGAACCTGGGATTCGAACCTGTGACCCTGCAATCACCATCTGCACTGTAGGCGGGTTGCCTAACCACTGGGCTATGGAGGCTCCCAAAGATTATGCTAAGCAGAGAGACTTATCTCAAAGCATATTCTGTGTATTTAGTATTGATGTTGAACTTTATCAAAATCAATTACATTAATAATAATAAACACAGTGCAACATGCAACTAAGTATACAACCATCATCCACATGCCCATTTGCTCTAAGCCATATGGAAGCATTTCTAAGATACTCACTGGGTAACCACATGGCCATTTATGTATTGAGACTGTTAGCACTATCAGGTGGAAAATGACAAATACTACAAACACCAGTTGAACCTGGGATTCGAACCTGTGACCCTGCAATCACCATCTGCACTGTAGGCGGGTTGCCTAACCACTGGGCTATGGAGGCTCCCAAAGATTATGCTAAGCAGAGAGACTTTTCTCAAAGCATATTCTGTGTATTTAGTATTGCTGTAGAACTTTAACAAAATCAATTAAAATAATATTAATAAACACAGTGCAACATCCAACCATCATCCACACGCACATTTATTCTAAGCCGTATGGAAGCATTTCCAAGGTACTCACTGGGGAACCACATGGCCATTTATGTATTGAGACTGTTAGCACTATCAGGTGGAAAATGACAAATACTACAAACACCAGTTGAACCTGGGATTCGAACCTGTGACCCTGCAATCACCATCTGCACTGTAGGCGGGTTGCCTAACCACTGGGCTATGGAGCCTCCCGAAGATTATGCTAAGCAGAGAGACTTTTCTCAAAGTATATTCTGTGTATTTAGTATTGATGTTGAACTTTATCAAAATCAATTACATTAATAATAATAAACACAGTGCAACATGCAACTAAGTATACAACCATCATCCACATGCCCATTTGCTCTAAGCCATATGGAAGCATTTCTAAGATACTCACTGGGTAACCACATGGCCATTTATGTATTGAGACTGTTAGCACTATCAGGTGGAAAATGACAAATACTACAAACACCAGTTGAACCTGGGATTTGAACCTGTGACCCTGCAATCACCATCTGCACTGTAGGCGGGTTGCCTAACCACTGGGCTATGGAGGCTCCCAAAGATTATGCTAAGCAGAGAGACTTTTCTCAAAGTATATTCTGTGTATTTAGTATTGATGTAGAACTTTAACAAAATCAATTAAAATAATAATAATAAACACAGTGCAACATCCAACCATCATCCACACGCACATTTATTCTAAGCCGTATGGAGGCATTTCCAAGGTACTCACTGGGGAACCACATGGCCATTTATGTATTGAGACTGTTAGCACTATCAGGTGGAAAATGACAAATACTACAAACACCAGTTGAACCTGGGATTCGAACCTGTGACCCTGCAATCACCATCTGCACTGTAGGCGGGTTGCCTAACCACTGGGCTATGGAGGCTCCCAAAGATTATGCTAAGCAGAGAGACTTATCTCAAAGCATATTCTGTGTATTTAGTATTGATGTTGAACTTTATCAAAATCAATTACATTAATAATAATAAACACAGTGCAACATGCAACTAAGTATACAACCATCATCCACATGCCCATTTGCTCTAAGCCATATGGAAGCATTTCTAAGATACTCACTGGGTAACCACATGGCCATTTATGTATTGAGACTGTTAGCACTATCAGGTGGAAAATGACAAATACTACAAACACCAGTTGAACCTGGGATTCGAACCTGTGACCCTGCAATCACCATCTGCACTGTAGGCGGGTTGCCTAACCACTGGGCTATGGAGGCTCCCAAAGATTATGCTAAGCAGAGAGACTTTTCTCAAAGCATATTCTGTGTATTTAGTATTGCTGTAGAACTTTAACAAAATCAATTAAAATAATATTAATAAACACAGTGCAACATCCAACCATCATCCACACGCACATTTATTCTAAGCCGTATGGAAGCATTTCCAAGGTACTCACTGGGGAACCACATGGCCATTTATGTATTGAGACTGTTAGCACTATCAGGTGGAAAATGACAAATACTACAAACACCAGTTGTACCTGGGATTCGAACCTGTGACCCTGCAATCACCATCTGCACTGTAGGCGGGTTGCCTAACCACTGGGCTATGGAGCCTCCCGAAGATTATGCTAAGCAGAGAGACTTTTCTCAAAGTATATTCTGTGTATTTAGTATTGATGTTGAACTTTATCAAAATCAATTACATTAATAATAATAAACACAGTGCAACATGCAACTAAGTATACAACCATCATCCACATGCCCATTTGCTCTAAGCCATATGGAAGCATTTCTAAGATACTCACTGGGTAACCACATGGCCATTTATGTATTGAGACTGTTAGCACTATCAGGTGGAAAATGACAAATACTACAAACACCAGTTGAACCTGGGATTTGAACCTGTGACCCTGCAATCACCATCTGCACTGTAGGCGGGTTGCCTAACCACTGGGCTATGGAGGCTCCCAAAGATTATGCTAAGCAGAGAGACTTTTCTCAAAGTATATTCTGTGTATTTAGTATTGATGTAGAACTTTAACAAAATCAATTAAAATAATAATAATAAACACAGTGCAACATCCAACCATCATCCACACGCACATTTATTCTAAGCCGTATGGAAGCATTTCCAAGGTACTCACTGGGGAACCACATGGCCATTTATGTATTGAGACTGTTAGCACTATCAGGTGGAAAATGACAAATACTACAAACACCAGTTGAACCTGGGATTCGAACCTGTGACCCTGCAATCACCATCTGCACTGTAGGCGGGTTGCCTAACCACTGGGCTATGGAGCCTCCCGAAGATTATGCTAAGCAGAGAGACTTTTCTCAAAGTATATTCTGTGTATTTAGTATTGATGTTGAACTTTATCAAAATCAATTACATTAATAATAATAAACACAGTGCAACATGCAACTAAGTATACAACCATCATCCACATGCCCATTTGCTCTAAGCCATATGGAAGCATTTCTAAGATACTCACTGGGTAACCACATGGCCATTTATGTATTGAGACTGTTAGCACTATCAGGTGGAAAATGACAAATACTACAAACACCAGTTGAACCTGGGATTCGAACCTGTGACCCTGCAATCACCATCTGCACTGTAGGCGGGTTGCCTAACCACTGGGCTATGGAGCCTCCCGAAGATTATGCTAAGCAGAGAGACTTTTCTCAAAGTATATTCTGTGTATTTAGTATTGATGTTGAACTTTATCAAAATCAATTACATTAATAATAATAAACACAGTGCAACATGCAACTAAGTATACAACCATCATCCACATGCCCATTTGCTCTAAGCCAGGCATTCCCAACCTCGGTCCTCAAGGCACACCAACAGTGCAGGTTTTAGTGATATCCAGGCTTCAGCACAGGTGACTTAATTAGTAGCTCAGTTATTTTGATTTAACCATCTGTGCTGCAGCCTGGATATCACTAAAACCTGCACTGTTGGTGTGCCTTGAGGACCGTGGTTGGGAATGCCTGCTCTAAGCCATATGGAAGCAATTCTAAGATACTCACTGGGTAACCACATGGCCATTTATGTATTGAGACTGTTAGCACTATCAGGTGGAAAATGACAAATACTACAAACACCAGTTGAACCTGGGATTCGAACCTGTGACCCAGCAATCACCATCTGCACTGTAGGCGGGTTGCCTAACCACTGGGCTATGGAGGCTCCCAAAGATTATGCTAAGCAGAGAGACTTTTCTCAAAGTATATTCTGTGTATTTAGTATTGATGTAGAACTTTAACAAAATCAATTAAAATAATAATAATAAACACAGTGCAACATCCAACCATCATCCACACGCACATTTATTCTAAGCCGTATGGAAGCATTTCCAAGGTACTCACTGGGGAACCACATGGCCATTTATGTATTGAGACTGTTAGCACTATCAGGTGGAAAATGACAAATACTATAAACACCAGTTGAACCTGGAATTCGAACCTGTGACCCTTCAATCACCATCTGCACTGTAGGCGGGTTGCCTAAGCACTGGGCTATGGAGGCTCCCAAAGATTATGCTAAGCAGAGAGACTTTTCTCAAAGTATATTCTGTGTATTTAGTATTGATGTAGAACTTTAACAAAATCAATTAAAATAATAATAATAAACACAGTGCAACATCCAACCATCATCCACACGCACATTTATTCTAAGCCGTATGGAAGCATTTCCAAGGTACTCACTGGGGAACCACATGGCCATTTATGTATTGAGACTGTTAGCACTATCAGGTGGAAAATGACAAATACTACAAACACCAGTTGAACCTGGGATTCGAACCTGTGACCCTGCAATCACCATCTGCACTGTAGGCGGGTTGCCTAACCACTGGGCTATGGAGCCTCCCGAAGATTATGCTAAGCAGAGAGACTTTTCTCAAAGTATATTCTGTGTATTTAGTATTGATGTTGAACTTTATCAAAATCAATTACATTAATAATAATAAACACAGTGCAACATGCAACTAAGTATACAACCATCATCCACATGCCCATTTGCTCTAAGCCAGGCATTCCCAACCACGGTCCTCAAGGCACACCAACAGTGCAGGTTTTAGTGATATCCAGGCTTCAGCACAGGTGACAAAATTAGTAGCTCAGTTATTTTGATTTAACCATCTGTGCTGCAGCCTGGATATCACTAAAACCTGCACTGTTGGTGTGCCTTGAGGACCGTGGTTGGGAATGCCTGCTCTAAGCCATATGGAAGCATTTCCAAGGTACTCACTGGGGAACCACATGGCCATTTATGTATTGAGACTGTTAGCACTATCAGGTGGAAAATGACAAATACTACAAACACCAGTTGAACCTGGGATTCGAACCTGTGACCCTGCAATCACCATCTGCACTGTAGGCGGGTTGCCTAACCACTGGGCTATGGAGCCTCCCGAAGATTATGCTAAGCAGAGAGACTTTTCTCAAAGTATATTCTGTGTATTTAGTATTGATGTTGAACTTTATCAAAATCAATTACATTAATAATAATAAACACAGTGCAACATGCAACTAAGTATACAACCATCATCCACATGCCCATTTGCTCTAAGCCATATGGAAGCATTTCTAAGATACTCACTGGGTAACCACATGGCCATTTATGTATTGAGACTGTTAGCACTATCAGGTGGAAAATGACAAATACTACAAACACCAGTTGAACCTGGGATTCGAACCTGTGACCCTGCAATCACCATCTGCACTGTAGGCGGGTTGCCTAACCACTGGGCTATGGAGGCTCCCAAAGATTATGCTAAGCAGAGAGACTTTTCTCAAAGTATATTCTGTGTATTTAGTATTGATGTAGAACTTTAACAAAATCAATTAAAATAATAATAATAAACACAGTGCAACATCCAACCATCATCCACACGCACATTTATTCTAAGCCGTATGGAAGCATTTCCAAGGTACTTACTGGGGAACCACATGGCCATTTATGTATTGAGACTGTTAGCACTATCAGGTGGAAAATGACAAATACTACAAACACCAGTTGAACCTGGGATTCGAACCTGTGACCCTGCAATCACCATCTGCACTGTAGGCGGGTTGCCTAACCACTGGGCTATGGAGATTCCCAAAGATTACGCTAAGCAGAGAGACTTTTCTCAAAGTATATTCTGTGTATTTAGTATTGATGTAGAACTTTAACAAAATCAATTAAAATAATAATAATAAACACAGTGCAACATCCAACCACCATCCACACGCACATGTATTCTAAGCCGTATGGAAGCATTTCCAAGGTACTCACTGGGGAACCACATGGCCATTTATGTATTGAGACTGTTAGCACTATCAGGTGGAAAATGACAAATACTACAAACACCAGTTGAACCTGGGATTCGAACCTGTGACCCTGCAATCACCATCAGCACTGTAGGCGGGTTGCCTAACCACTGGGCTATGGAGGCTCCCAAAGATTATGCTATGCAGAGAGACTTTTCTCAAAGTATATTCTGTGTATTTAGTATTGATGTAGAACTTTAACAAAATCAATTAAAATAATAATAATAAACACAGTGCAACATCCAACCATCATCCACACGCACATTTATTCTAAGCAGTATGGAAGCATTTCCAAGGTACTCACTGGGGAACCACATGGCCATTTATGTATTGAGACTGTTAGCACTATCAGGTGGAAAATGACAAATACTACAAACACCAGTTGAACCTGGGATTCGAACCTGTGACCCTGCAATCACCATCTGCACTGTAGGCGGGTTGCCTAACCACTGGGCTATGGAGGCTCCCAAAGATATTGCTAAGCAGAGAGACTTTTCTCAAAGTATATTCTGTGTATTTAGTATTGATGTAGAACTTTAACAAAATCAATTAAAATAATAATAATAAACAGTGCAACATCCAACCATCATCCACACGCACATTTATTCTAAGCCGTATGGAAGCATTTCCAAGGTACTCACTGGGGAACCACATGGCCATTTATGTATTGAGACTGTTAGCACTATCAGGTGGAAAATGACAAATACTACAAACACCAGTTGAACCTGGGATTCGAACCTGTGACCCTGCAATCACCATCTGCACTGTAGGCGGGTTGCCTAACCACTGGGCTATGGAGCCTCCCGAAGATTATGCTAAGCAGAGAGACTTTTCTCAAAGTATATTCTGTGTATTTAGTATTGATGTTGAACTTTATCAAAATCAATTACATTAATAATAATAAACACAGTGCAACATGCAACTAAGTATACAACCATCATCCACATGCCCATTTGCTCTAAGCCATATGGAAGCATTTTTTTTAAGATACTCACTGGGTAACCACATGGCCATTTATGTATTGAGACTGTTAGCACTATCAGGTGGAAAATGACAAATACTACAAACACCAGTTGAACCTGGGATTCGAACCTGTGACCCTGCAATCACCATCTGCACTGTAGGCGGGTTGCCTAACCACTGGGCTATGGAGCCTCCCGAAGATTATGCTAAGCAGAGAGACTTTTCTCAAAGTATATTCTGTGTATTTAGTATTGATGTTGAACTTTATCAAAATCAATTACATTAATAATAATAAACACAGTGCAACATGCAACTAAGTATACAACCATCATCCACATGCCCATTTGCTCTAAGCCATATGGAAGCATTTCCAAGGTACTCACTGGGGAACCACATGGCCATTTATGTATTGAGACTGTTAGCACTATCAGGTGGAAAATGACAAATACTACAAACACCAGTTGAACCTGGGATTCGAACCTGTGACCCTGCAATCACCATCTGCACTGTAGGCGGGTTGCCTAACCACTGGGCTATGGAGCCTCCCGAAGATTATGCTAAGCAGAGAGACTTTTCTCAAAGTATATTCTGTGTATTTAGTATTGATGTTGAACTTTATCAAAATCAATTACATTAATAATAATAAACACAGTGCAACATGCAACTAAGTATACAACCATCATCCACATGCCCATTTGCTCTAAGCCATATGGAAGCATTTCTAAGATACTCACTGGGTAACCACATGGCCATTTATGTATTGAGACTGTTAGCACTATCAGGTGGAAAATGACAAATACTACAAACACCAGTTGAACCTGGGATTCGAACCTGTGACCCTGCAATCACCATCTGCACTGTAGGCGGGTTGCCTAACCACTGGGCTATGGAGGCTCCCAAAGATTATGCTAAGCAGAGAGACTTTTCTCAAAGTATATTCTGTGTATTTAGTATTGATGTAGAACTTTAACAAAATCAATTAAAATAATAATAATAAACACAGTGCAACATCCAACCATCATCCACACGCACATTTATTCTAAGCCGTATGGAAGCATTTCCAAGGTACTTACTGGGGAACCACATGGCCATTTATGTATTGAGACTGTTAGCACTATCAGGTGGAAAATGACAAATACTACAAACACCAGTTGAACCCGGGATTCGAACCTGTGACCCTGCAATCACCATCTGCACTGTAGGCGGGTTGCCTAACCACTGGGCTATGGAGATTCCCAAAGATTACGCTAAGCAGAGAGACTTTTCTCAAAGTATATTCTGTGTATTTAGTATTGATGTAGAACTTTAACAAAATCAATTAAAATAATAATAATAAACACAGTGCAACATCCAACCACCATCCACACGCACATGTATTCTAAGCCGTATGGAAGCATTTCCAAGGTACTCACTGGGGAACCACATGGCCATTTATGTATTGAGACTGTTAGCACTATCAGGTGGAAAATGACAAATACTACAAACACCAGTTGAACCTGGGATTCGAACCTGTGACCCTGCAATCACCATCAGCACTGTAGGCGGGTTGCCTAACCATAACAAGATAAAAGAACCAAAACGTGCGCAAAAGGAAGAGCCAAACTAAAAATATATTAATCTATTTTATTAAATAGTAATTGTAGTTATTAAAAAATATTCAATTCAAATATATATTCCTCGGAGTGACCACAGTAGGATATTACAAATGAATTTAAAATAAATAAAACAACATAATCATAAAATATATTACCAACTAGTTGTTCACATATATGATTAATATTCTAAAGGATCAATAATGGATACAGATATATATAATCCTGAAGAACAATGGCTGGCCAGCCTTAATTAATACTTAATAAATTGTGCACAAATAGGATGTATCAAAAGATCGAATAGAAAAATGAAAGATTGTTGTCTAGAAGATATCATATAATTTGCATAGATGGTAAGAGCTCAGGACTCTTCCAACAACAGTCTAAAATAGTAATAGTTAGCCGTTATATATGTATCAAAAAGTCTCGTGAGGGAATTAACCTCATACGGCTGCTGATGTAATTGCTAAATGTTGGAGCTAATGAATAGACACCAGTCCCGTCTTTTAGACCAAAAACTAATGAAAGTCTCGGTAAAAGCACCTAGCCTTAGGCAGCTGTTTAATGTGGGCAGCCAATGCCGTGATAATGCAGTCCCTGCAACATGCAACTAAGTATACAACCATCATCCACATGCCCATTTGCTCTAAGCCATATGGAAGCATTTCTAAGATACTCACTGGGTAACCACATGGCCATTTATGTATTGAGACTGTTAGCACTATCAGGTGGAAAATGACAAATACTACAAACACCAGTTGAACCTGGGATTCGAACCTGTGACCCTGCAATCACCATCTGCACTGTAGGCGGGTTGCCTAACCACTGGGCTATGGAGCCTCCCGAAGATTATGCTAAGCAGAGAGACTTTTCTCAAAGTATATTCTGTGTATTTAGTATTGATGTTGAACTTTATCAAAATCAATTACATTAATAATAATAAACACAGTGCAACATGCAACTAAGTATACAACCATCATCCACATGCCCATTTGCTCTAAGCCATATGGAAGCATTTCTAAGATACTCACTGGGTAACCACATGGCCATTTATGTATTGAGACTGTTAGCACTATCAGGTGGAAAATGACAAATACTACAAACACCAGTTGAACCTGGGATTCGAACCTGTGACCCTGCAATCACCATCTGCACTGTAGGCGGGTTGCCTAACCACTGGGCTATGGAGGCTCCCAAAGATTATGCTAAGCAGAGAGACTTTTCTCAAAGTATATTCTGTGTATTTAGTATTGATGTAGAACTTTAACAAAATCAATTAAAATAATAATAATAAACACAGTGCAACATCCAACCATCATCCACACGCACATTTATTCTAAGCCGTATGGAAGCATTTCCAAGGTACTTACTGGGGAACCACATGGCCATTTATGTATTGAGACTGTTAGCACTATCAGGTGGAAAATGACAAATACTACAAACACCAGTTGAACCTGGGATTCGAACCTGTGACCCTGCAATCACCATCTGCACTGTAGGCGGGTTGCCTAACCACTGGGCTATGGAGATTCCCAAAGATTACGCTAAGCAGAGAGACTTTTCTCAAAGTATATTCTGTGTATTTAGTATTGATGTAGAACTTTAACAAAATCAATTAAAATAATAATAATAAACACAGTGCAACATCCAACCACCATCCACACGCACATGTATTCTAAGCCGTATGGAAGCATTTCCAAGGTACTCACTGGGGAACCACATGGCCATTTATGTATTGAGACTGTTAGCACTATCAGGTGGAAAATGACAAATACTACAAACACCAGTTGAACCTGGGATTCGAACCTGTGACCCTGCAATCACCATCAGCACTGTAGGCGGGTTGCCTAACCACTGGGCTATGGAGGCTCCCAAAGATTATGCTATGCAGAGAGACTTTTCTCAAAGTATATTCTGTGTATTTAGTATTGATGTAGAACTTTAACAAAATCAATTAAAATAATAATAATAATAAACACAGTGCAACATCCAACCATCATCCACACGCACATTTATTCTAAGCAGTATGGAAGCATTTCCAAGGTACTCACTGGGGAACCACATGGCCATTTATGTATTGAGACTGTTAGCACTATCAGGTGGAAAATGACAAATACTACAAACACCAGTTGAACCTGGGATTCGAACCTGTGACCCTGCAATCACCATCTGCACTGTAGGCGGGTTGCCTAACCACTGGGCTATGGAGGCTCCCAAAGATATTGCTAAGCAGAGAGACTTTTCTCAAAGTATATTCTGTGTATTTAGTATTGATGTAGAACTTTAACAAAATCAATTAAAATAATAATAATAAACAGTGCAACATCCAACCATCATCCACACGCACATTTATTCTAAGCCGTATGGAAGCATTTCCAAGGTACTCACTGGGGAACCACATGGCCATTTATGTATTGAGACTGTTAGCACTATCAGGTGGAAAATGACAAATACTACAAACACCAGTTGAACCTGGGATTCGAACCTGTGACCCTGCAATCACCATCTGCACTGTAGGCGGGTTGCCTAACCACTGGGCTATGGAGCCTCCCGAAGATTATGCTAAGCAGAGAGACTTTTCTCAAAGTATATTCTGTGTATTTAGTATTGATGTTGAACTTTATCAAAATCAATTACATTAATAATAATAAACACAGTGCAACATGCAACTAAGTATACAACCATCATCCACATGCCCATTTGCTCTAAGCCATATGGAAGCATTTTTTTTAAGATACTCACTGGGTAACCACATGGCCATTTATGTATTGAGACTGTTAGCACTATCAGGTGGAAAATGACAAATACTACAAACACCAGTTGAACCTGGGATTCGAACCTGTGACCCTGCAATCACCATCTGCACTGTAGGCGGGTTGCCTAACCACTGGGCTATGGAGCCTCCCGAAGATTATGCTAAGCAGAGAGACTTTTCTCAAAGTATATTCTGTGTATTTAGTATTGATGTTGAACTTTATCAAAATCAATTACATTAATAATAATAAACACAGTGCAACATGCAACTAAGTATACAACCATCATCCACATGCCCATTTGCTCTAAGCCATATGGAAGCATTTCCAAGGTACTCACTGGGGAACCACATGGCCATTTATGTATTGAGACTGTTAGCACTATCAGGTGGAAAATGACAAATACTACAAACACCAGTTGAACCTGGGATTCGAACCTGTGACCCTGCAATCACCATCTGCACTGTAGGCGGGTTGCCTAACCACTGGGCTATGGAGCCTCCCGAAGATTATGCTAAGCAGAGAGACTTTTCTCAAAGTATATTCTGTGTATTTAGTATTGATGTTGAACTTTATCAAAATCAATTACATTAATAATAATAAACACAGTGCAACATGCAACTAAGTATACAACCATCATCCACATGCCCATTTGCTCTAAGCCATATGGAAGCATTTCTAAGATACTCACTGGGTAACCACATGGCCATTTATGTATTGAGACTGTTAGCACTATCAGGTGGAAAATGACAAATACTACAAACACCAGTTGAACCTGGGATTCGAACCTGTGACCCTGCAATCACCATCTGCACTGTAGGCGGGTTGCCTAACCACTGGGCTATGGAGGCTCCCAAAGATTATGCTAAGCAGAGAGACTTTTCTCAAAGTATATTCTGTGTATTTAGTATTGATGTAGAACTTTAACAAAATCAATTAAAATAATAATAATAAACACAGTGCAACATCCAACCATCATCCACACGCACATTTATTCTAAGCCGTATGGAAGCATTTCCAAGGTACTTACTGGGGAACCACATGGCCATTTATGTATTGAGACTGTTAGCACTATCAGGTGGAAAATGACAAATACTACAAACACCAGTTGAACCCGGGATTCGAACCTGTGACCCTGCAATCACCATCTGCACTGTAGGCGGGTTGCCTAACCACTGGGCTATGGAGATTCCCAAAGATTACGCTAAGCAGAGAGACTTTTCTCAAAGTATATTCTGTGTATTTAGTATTGATGTAGAACTTTAACAAAATCAATTAAAATAATAATAATAAACACAGTGCAACATCCAACCACCATCCACACGCACATGTATTCTAAGCCGTATGGAAGCATTTCCAAGGTACTCACTGGGGAACCACATGGCCATTTATGTATTGAGACTGTTAGCACTATCAGGTGGAAAATGACAAATACTACAAACACCAGTTGAACCTGGGATTCGAACCTGTGACCCTGCAATCACCATCAGCACTGTAGGCGGGTTGCCTAACCACTGGGCTATGGAGGCTCCCAAAGATTATGCTATGCAGAGAGACTTTTCTCAAAGTATATTCTGTGTATTTAGTATTGATGTAGAACTTTAACAAAATCAATTAAAATAATAATAATAAACACAGTGCAACATCCAACCATCATCCACACGCACATTTATTCTAAGCAGTATGGAAGCATTTCCAAGGTACTCACTGGGGAACCACATGGCCATTTATGTATTGAGACTGTTAGCACTATCAGGTGGAAAATGACAAATACTACAAACACCAGTTGAACCTGGGATTCGAACCTGTGACCCTGCAATCACCATCTGCACTGTAGGCGGGTTGCCTAACCACTGGGCTATGGAGGCTCCCAAAGATATTGCTAAGCAGAGAGACTTTTCTCAAAGTATATTCTGTGTATTTAGTATTGATGTAGAACTTTAACAAAATCAATTAAAATAATAATAATAAACAGTGCAACATCCAACCATCATCCACACGCACATTTATTCTAAGCCGTATGGAAGCATTTCCAAGGTACTCACTGGGGAACCACATGGCCATTTATGTATTGAGACTGTTAGCACTATCAGGTGGAAAATGACAAATACTACAAACACCAGTTGAACCTGGGATTCGAACCTGTGACCCTGCAATCACCATCTGCACTGTAGGCGGGTTGCCTAACCACTGGGCTATGGAGCCTCCCGAAGATTATGCTAAGCAGAGAGACTTTTCTCAAAGTATATTCTGTGTATTTAGTATTGATGTTGAACTTTATCAAAATCAATTACATTAATAATAATAAACACAGTGCAACATGCAACTAAGTATACAACCATCATCCACATGCCCATTTGCTCTAAGCCATATGGAAGCATTTTTTTTAAGATACTCACTGGGTAACCACATGGCCATTTATGTATTGAGACTGTTAGCACTATCAGGTGGAAAATGACAAATACTACAAACACCAGTTGAACCTGGGATTCGAACCTGTGACCCTGCAATCACCATCTGCACTGTAGGCGGGTTGCCTAACCACTGGGCTATGGAGCCTCCCGAAGATTATGCTAAGCAGAGAGACTTTTCTCAAAGTATATTCTGTGTATTTAGTATTGATGTTGAACTTTATCAAAATCAATTACATTAATAATAATAAACACAGTGCAACATGCAACTAAGTATACAACCATCATCCACATGCCCATTTGCTCTAAGCCATATGGAAGCATTTCTAAGATACTCACTGGGTAACCACATGGCCATTTATGTATTGAGACTGTTAGCACTATCAGGTGGAAAATGACAAATACTACAAACACCAGTTGAACCTGGGATTCGAACCTGTGACCCTGCAATCACCATCTGCACTGTAGGCGGGTTGCCTAACCACTGGGCTATGGAGCCTCCCGAAGATTATGCTAAGCAGAGAGACTTTTCTCAAAGTATATTCTGTGTATTTAGTATTGATGTTGAACTTTATCAAAATCAATTACATTAATAATAATAAACACAGTGCAACATGCAACTAAGTATACAACCATCATCCACATGCCCATTTGCTCTAAGCCATATGGAAGCATTTCTAAGATACTCACTGGGTAACCACATGGTTATTTATGTATTGAGACTGTTAGCACTATCAGGTGGAAAATGACAAATACTACAAACACCAGTTGAACCTGGGATTTGAACCTGTGACCCAGCAATCACCATCTGCACTGTAGGCGGGTTGCCTAACCACTGGGCTATGGAGGCTCCCAAAGATTATACTAAGCAGAGAGACTTTTCTCAAAGTATATTCTGTGTATTTAGTATTGATGTAGAACTTTAACAAAATCAATTAAAATAATAATAATAAACACAGTGCAACATCCAACCATCATCCACACGCACATTTATTCTAAGCCGTATGGAAGCATTTCCAAGGTACTCACTGGGGAACCACATGGCCATTTATGTATTGAGACTGTTAGCACTATCAGGTGGAAAATGACAAATACTACAAACACCAGTTGAACCCGGGATTCGAACCTGTGACCCTGCAATCACCATCTGCACTGTAGGCGGGTTGCCTAACCACTGGGCTATGGAGCCTCCCGAAGATTATGCTAAGCAGAGAGACTTTTCTCAAAGTATATTCTGTGTATTTAGTATTGATGTTGAACTTTATCAAAATCAATTACATTAATAATAATAAACACAGTGCAACATGCAACTAAGTATACAACCATCATCCACATGCCCATTTGCTCTAAGCCATATGGAAGCATTTCTAAGATACTCACTGGGTAACCACATGGCCATTTATGTATTGAGACTGTTAGCACTATCAGGTGGAAAATGACAAATACTACAAACACCAGTTGAACCTGGGATTTGAACCTGTGACCCTGCAATCACCATCTTCACTGTAGGCGGGTTGCCTAACCACTGGGCTATGGAGGCTCCCAAAGATTATGCTAAGCAGAGAGACTTTTCTCAAAGTATATTCTGTGTATTTAGTATTGATGTAGAACTTTAACAAAATCAATTAAAATAATAATAATAAACACAGTGCAACCTCCAACCATCATCCACACGCACATTTATTCTAAGCCGTATGGAAGCATTTCCAAGGTACTCACTGGGGAACCACATGGCCATTTATGTATTGAGACTGTTAGCACTATCAGGTGGAAAGTGACAAATACTACAAACACCAGTTGAACATGGGATTCGAACCTGTGACCCTGCAATCACCATCTGCACTGTAGGCGGGTTGCCTAACCACTGGGCTATGGAGCCTCCCGAAGATTATGCTAAGCAGAGAGACTTTTCTCAAAGTATATTCTGTGTATTTAGTATTGATGTTGAACTTTATCAAAACCAATTACATTAATAATAATAAACACAGTACAACATGCAACTAAGTATACAACCATCATCCACATGCCCATTTGCTCTAAGCCATATGGAAGCATTTCTAAGATACTCACTGGGTAACCACATGGCCATTTATGTATTGAGACTGTTAGCACTATCAGGTGGAAAATGACAAATACTACAAACACCAGTTGAACCTGGGATTTGAACCTGTGACCCTGCAATCACCATCTGCACTGTAGGCGGGTTGCCTAACCACTGGGCTATGGAGGCTCCCAAAGATTATGCTAAGCAGAGAGACTTTTCTCAAAGTATATTCTGTGTATTTAGTATTGATGTAGAACTTTAACAAAATCAATTAAAATAATAATAATAAACACAGTGCAACCTCCAACTATCATCCACACGCACATTTATTCTAAGCCGTATGGAAGCATTTCCAAGGTACTCACTGGGGAACCACATGGCCATTTATGTATTGAGACTGTTAGCACTATCAGGTGGAAAATGACAAATACTACAAACACCAGTTGAACCTGGGATTCGAACCTGTGACCCTGCAATCACCATCTGCACTGTAGGCGGGTTGCCTAACCACTGGGCTATGGAGCCTCCCAAAGATTATGCTAAGCAGAGAGACTTTTCTCAAAGTATATTCTGTGTATTTAGTATTGATGTTGAACTTTATCAAAATCAATTACATTAATAATAATAAACACAGTGCAACATGCAACTAAGTCTACAACCATCATCCACATGCCCATTTGCTCTAAGCCATATGGAAGCATTTCTAAGATACTCACTGGGTAACCACATGGCCATTTATGTATTGAGACTGTTAGCACTATCAGGTGGAAAATGACAAATACTACAAACACCAGTTGAACCTGGGATTCGAACCTGTGACCCTGTTATCACCATCTGCACTGTAGGCAGGTTGCCTAACCACTGGGCTATGGAGGCTCCCAAAGATTATGTTATGCAGAGAGACTTTTCTCAAAGTATATTCTGTGTATTTAGTATTGATGTAGAACTTTAACAAAATCAATTAAAATAATAATAATAAACACAGTTAAACATCCAACCATCATCCACACGCACATTTATTCTAAGCCGTATGGAAGCCTTTCCAAGGTACTCACTGGGGAACCACATGGCCATTTATGTATTGAGACTGTTAGCACTATCAGGTGGAAAATGACAAATACTACAAACACCAGTTGAACCTGGGATTCGAACCTGTGACCCTGCAATCACCATCTGCACTGTAGGCGGGTTGCCTAACCACTGGGCTATGGAGGCTCCCAAAGATTATGCTAAGCAGAGAGACTTTTCTCAAAGTATATTCTGTGTATTTAGTATTGATGTAGAACTTTAACAAAATCAATTAAAATAATAATAATAAACACAGTGCAACATCCAACCATCATCCACACGCACATTTATTCTAAGCCGTATGGAAGCATTTCCAAGGTACTCACTGGGGAACCACATGGCCATTTATGTATTGAGACTGTTAGCACTATCAGGTGGAAAATGACAAATACTACAAACACCAGTTGAACCTGGGATTCGAACCTGTGACCCTGCAATCACCATCTGCATTGTAGGCGGGTTGCCTAACCACTGGGCTATGGAGCCTCCCGAATATTATGCTAAGCAGAGAGACTTTTCTCAAAGTATATTCTGTGTATTTAGTATTGATGTTGAACTTTATCAAAATCAATTACATTAATAATAATAAACACAGTGCAACATGCAACTAAGTATACAACCATCATCCACATGCCCATTTGCTCTAAGCCATATGGAAGCATTTCTAAGATACTCACTGGGTAACCACATGGCCATTTATGTATTGAGACTGTTAGCACTATCAGGTGGAAAATGACAAATACTACAAACACCAGTTGAACCTGGGATTCGAACCTGTGACCCTGCAATCACCATCTGCACTGTAGGCGGGTTGCCTAACCACTGGGCTATGGAGGCTCCCAAAGATTATGCTAAGCAGAGAGACTTTTCTTAAAGCATATTCTGTGTATTTAGTATTGATGTAGAACTTTAACAAAATCAATTAAAATAATAATAATAAACACAGTGCAACATCCAACCATCATCCACACGCACATTTATTCTAAGCCGTATGGAAGCATTTCCAAGGTACTCACTGGGGAACCACATGGCCATTTATGTATTGAGACTGTTAGCACTATCAGGTGGAAAATGACAAATACTACAAACACCAGTTGAACCTGGGATTCGAACCTGTGACCCTGCAGTCGACCATCTGCATTGTAGGCGGGTTGCCTAACCACTGGGCTATGGAGCCTCCCGAAGATTATGCTAAGCAGAGAGACTTTTCTCAAAGTATATTCTGTGTATTTAGTATTGATGTTGAACTTTATCAAAATCAATTACATTAATAATAATAAACACAGTGCAACATGCAACTAAGTATACAACCATCATCCACATGCCCATTTGCTCTAAGCCAGTGGTTCTCAAACTCGGTCCTCAGGACCCCACACAGTGCATGTTTTGCAGGTAACCCAGCAAGTGCACAGGTGTATTCATTATTCACTGACACATTTTAAAAGGTCCACAGGTGGAGCAAATGATTTCACTTGTGATTCTGTGAGGAGACCTGCAAAACATGCACTGTGTGGGGTCCTGAGGACCGAGTTTGAGAACCTGTGCTCTAAGCCATATGGAAGCATTTCTAAGATACTCACTGGGTAACCACATGGCCATTTATGTATTGAGACTGTTAGCACTATCAGGTGGAAAATGACAAATACTACAAACACCAGTTGAACCTGGGATTCGAACCTGTGACCCTGCAATCACCATCTGCACTGTAGGCGGGTTGCCTAACCACTGGGCTATGGAGGCTCCCAAAGATTATGCTAAGCAGAGAGACTTTTCTCAAAGCATATTCTGTGTATTTAGTATTGATGTAGAACTTTAACAAAATCAATTAAAATAATAATAATAAACACAGTGCAACATCCAACCATCATCCACACGCACATTTATTCTAAGTCGTATGGAAGCATTTCCAAGGTACTCACTGGGGAACCACATGGCCATTTATGTATTGAGACTGTTAGCACTATCAGGTGGAAAATGACAAATACTACAAACACCAGTTGAACCTGGGATTCGAACCTGTGACCCTGCAATCACCATCCGCACTGTCGGCGGGTTGCCTAACCACTGGGCTATGGAGCCTCCCGAAGATTATGCTAAGCAGAGAGACTTTTCTCAAAGTATATTCTGTGTATTTAGTATTGATGTTGAACTTTATCAAAATCAATTACATTAATAATAATAAACACAGTGCAACATGCAACTAAGTATACAACCATCATCCACATGCCCATTTGCTCTAAGCCATATGGAAGCATTTCTAAGATACTCACTGGGTAACCACATGGCCATTTATGTATTGAGACTGTTAGCACTATCAGGTGGAAAATGACAAATACTACAAACACCAGTTGAACCTGGGATTCGAACCTGTGACCCTGCAATCACCATCTGCACTGTAGGCGGGTTGCCTAACCACTGGGCTATGGAGCCTCCCGAAGATTATGCTAAGCAGAGAGACTTTTCTCAAAGTATATTCTGTGTATTTAGTATTGATGTTGAACTTTATCAAAATCAATTACATTAATAATAATAAACACAGTGCAACATGCAACTAAGTATACAACCATCATCCACATTTGCTCTAAGCCATATGGAAGCATTTCTAAGATACTCACTGGGTAACCACATGGCCATTTATGTATTGAGACTGTTAGCACTATCAGGTGGAAAATGACAAATACTACAAACACCAGTTGAACCTGGGATTCGAACCTGTGACCCTGCAATCACCATCTGCACTGTAGGCGGGTTGCCTAACCACTGGGCTATGGAGGCTCCCAAAGATTATGCTAAGCAGAGAGACTTTTCTCAAAGTATATTCTGTGTATTTAGTATTGATGTAGAACTTTAACAAAATCAATTAAAATAATAATAATAAACACAGTGCAACATCCAACCATCATCCACACGCACATTTATTCTAAGCCGTATGGAAGCATTTCCAAGGTACTTACTGGGGAACCACATGACCATTTATGTATTGAGACTGTTAGCACTATCAGGTGGAAAATGACAAATACTACAAACACCAGTTGAACCTGGGATTCAGAACCTGTGACCCTGCAATCACCATCTGCACTATAGGCGGGTTGCCTAACCACTGGGCTATGGAGCCTCCCGAAGATTATGCTAAGCAGAGAGACTTTTCTCAAAGTATATTCTGTGTATTTAGTATTGATGTTGAACTTTATCAAAATCAATTACAATAATAATAATAAACACAGTGCAACATGCAACTAAGTATACAACCATCATCCACATGCCCATTTGCTCTAAGCCATATGGAAGCATTTCTAAGGTACTCACTGGGTAACCACATGGCCATTTATGTATTGAGACTGTTAGCACTATCAGGTGGAAAATGACAAATACTACAAACACCAGTTGAACCTGGGATTCGAACCTGTGACCCTGCAATCACCATCTGCACTGTAGGCGGGTTGCCTAACCACTGGGCTATGGAGATTCCCAAAGATTACGCTAAGCAGAGAGACTTTTCTCAAAGTATATTCTGTGTATTTAGTATTGATGTAGAACTTTAACAAAATCAATTAAAATAATAATAATAAACACAGTGCAACATCCAACCACCATCCACACGCACATTTATTCTAAGCCGTATGGAAGCATTTCCAAGGTACTCACTGGGGAACCACATGGCCATTTATGTATTGAGACTGTTAGCACTATCAGGTGGAAAATGACAAATACTACAAACACCAGTTGAACCTGGGATTCGAACCTGTGACCCTGCAATCACCATCTGCACTGTAGGCGGGTTGCCTAACCACTGGGCTATGGAGCCTCCCGAAGATTATGCTAAGCAGAGAGACTTTTCTCAAAGTATATTCTGTGTATTTAGTATTGATGTTGAACTTTATCAAAATCAATTACATTAATAATAATAAACACAGTGCAACATGCAACTAAGTATACAACCATCATCCACATGCCCGTTTGCTCTAAGCCATATGGAAGCATTTCTAAGATACTCACTGGGTAACCACATGGCCATTTATGTATTGAGACTGTTAGCACTATCAGGTGGAAAATGACAAATACTACAAACACCAGTTGAACCTGGGATTCGAACCTGTGACCCTGCAATCACCATCTGCACTGTAGGCGGGTTGCCTAACCACTGGGCTATGGAGGCTCCCAAAGATTATGCTAAGCAGAGAGACTTTTCTCAAAGTATATTCTGTGTATTTAGTATTGATGTAGAACTTTAACAAAATCAATTAAAATAATAATAATAAACAGTGCAACATCCAACCATCATCCACACGCACATTTATTCTAAGCCGTATGGAAGCATTTCCAAGGTACTCACTGGGGAACCACATGGCCATTTATGTATTGAGACTGTTAGCACTATCAGGTGGAAAATGACAAATACTATAAACACAAGTTGAACCTGGGATTCGAACCTGTGACCCTGCAATCACCATCTGCACTGTAGGCGGGTTGCCTAACCACTGGGCTATGGAGCCTCCCGAAGATTATGCTAAGCAGAGAGACTTTTCTCAAAGTATATTCTGTGTATTTAGTATTGATGTTGAACTTTATCAAAATCAATTACATTAATAATAATAAACACAGTGCAACATGCAACTAAGTATACAACCATCATCCACATGCCCATTTGCTCTAAGCCATATGGAAGCATTTCTAAGATACTCACTGGGTAACCACATGGCCATTTATGTATTGAGACTGTTAGCACTATCAGGTGGAAAATGACAAATACTACAAACACCAGTTGAACCTGGGATTCGAACCTGTGACCCTGCAATCATCATCTGCACTGTAGGCGGGTTGCCTAACCACTGTGCTATGGAGGCTCCCAAAGATTATGCTAAGCAGAGAGACTTTTCTCAAAGTATATTCTGTGTATTTAGTATTGATGTAGAACTTTAACAAAATCAATTAAAATAATAATAATAAACACAGTGCAACATCCAACCATCATCCACACACACATTTATTCTAAGCCGTATGGAAGCATTTCCAAGGTACTCACTGGGGAACCACATGGCCATTTATGTATTGAGACTGTTAGCACTATCAGGTGGAAAATGACAAATACTACAAACACCAGTTGAACCTGGGATTCGAACCTGTGACCCTGCAATCACCATCTGCACTGTAGGCGGGTTGCCTAACCACTGGGCTATGGAGCCTCCCGAAGATTATGCTAAGCAGAGAGACTTTTCTCAAAGTATATTCTGTGTATTTAGTATTGATGTTGAACTTTATCAAAATCAATTACATTAATAATAATAAACACAGTGCAACATGCAACTAAGTATACAACCATCATCCACATGCCCATTTGCTCTAAGCCATATGGAAGCATTTCTAAGATACTCACTGGGTAACCACATGGCCATTTATGTATTGAGACTGTTAGCACTATCAGGTGGAAAATGACAAATACTACAAACACCAGTTGAACCTGGGATTTGAACCTGTGACCCTGCAATCACAATCTGCACTGTAGGCGGGTTGCCTAACCACTGGGCTATGGAGGCTCCCAAAGATTATGTTAAGCAGAGAGACTTTTCTCAAAGTATATTCTGTGTATTTAGTATTGATGTAGAACTTTAACAAAATCAATTAAAATAATAATAATAAACACAGTGCAACATCCAACCATCATCCACACGCACATTTATTCTAAGCCGTATGGAAGCATTTCCAAGGTACTCACTGGGGAACCACATGGCCATTTATGTATTGAGACTGTTAGCACTATCAGGTGGAAAATGACAAATACTACAAACACCAGTTGAACCTGGGATTCGAACCTGTGACCCTGCAATCACCATCTGCACTGTAGGCGGGTTGCCTAACCACTGGGCTATGGAGCCTCCCGAAGATTATGCTAAGCAGAGAGACTTTTCTCAAAGTATATTCTGTGTATTTAGTATTGATGTTGAACTTTATCAAAATCAATTACATTAATAATAATAAACACAGTGCAACATGCAACTAAGTATACAACCATCATCCACATGCCCATTTGCTCTAAGCCATATGGAAGCATTTCTAAGATACTCACTGGGTAACCACATGGCCATTTATGTATTGAGACTGTTAGCACTATCAGGTGGAAAATGACAAATACTACAAACACCAGTTGAACCTGGGATTCGAACCTGTGACCCTGCAATCACCATCTGCACTGTAGGTGGGTTGCCTAACCACTGGGCTATGGAGGCTCCCAAAGATTATGCTAAGCAGAGAGACTTTTCTCAAAGTATATTCTGTGTATTTAGTATTGATGTAGAACTTTAACAAAATCAATTAAAATAATAATAATAAACACAGTGCAACATCCAACCATCATCCACACGCACATTTATTCTAAGCCATATGGAAGCATTTCCAAGGTACTCACTGGGGAACCACATGGCCATTTATGTATTGAGACTGTTAGCACTATCAGGTGGAAAATGACAAATACTACAAACACCAGTTGAACCTGGGATTCGAACCTGTGACCCTGCAATCACCATCTGCACTGTAGGCGGGTTGCCTAACCACTGGGCTATGGAGCCTCCCAAAGATTATGCTAAGCAGAGAGACTTTTCTCAAAGTATATTCTGTGTATTTAGTATTGATATTGAACTTTATCAAAATCAATTACATTAATAATAATAAACACAGTGCAACATGCAACTAAGTATACAACCATCATCCACATGCCCATTTGCTCTAAGCCATATGGAAGCATTTCTAAGATACTCACTGGGTAACCACATGGCCATTTATGTATTGAGACTGTTAGCACTATCAGGTGGAAAATGACAAATACTACAAACACCAGTTGAACCTGGGATTCGAACCTGTGACCCTGCAATCACCATCTGCACTGTAGGCGGGTTGCCTAACCACTGGGCTATGGAGGCTCCCAAAGATTATGCTAAGCAGAGAGACTTTTCTCAAAGTATATTCTGTGTATTTAGTATTGATGTAGAACTTTAACAAAATCAATTAAAATAATAATAATAAACACAGTGCAACATCCAACCATCATCCACACGCACATTTATTCTAAGCCGTATGGAAGCATTTCCAAGGTACTCACTGGGGAACCACATGGCCATTTATGTATTGAGACTGTTAGCACTATCAGGTGGAAAATGACAAATACTATAAACACCAGTTGAACCTGGGATTCGAACCTGTGACCCTGCAATCACCATCTGCACTGTAGGTGGGTTGCCTAACCACTGGGCTATGGAGCCTCCCGAAGATTCTGCTAAGCAGAGAGACTTTTCTCAAAGTATATTCTGTGTATTTAGTATTGATGTTGAACTTTATCAAAATCAATTACATTAATAATAATAAACACAGTGCAACATGCAACTAAGTATACAACCATCATCCACATGCCCGTTTGCTCTAAGCCATATGGAAGCATTTCTAAGATACTCACTGGGTAACCACATGGCCATTTATGTATTGAGACTGTTAGCACTATCAGGTGGAAAATGACAAATACTACAAACACCAGTTGAACCTGGGATTTGAACCTGTGACCCTGCAATCACAATCTGCACTGTAGGCGGGTTGCCTAACCACTGGGCTATGGAGGCTCCCAAAGATTATGTTAAGCAGAGAGACTTTTCTCAAAGTATATTCTGTGTATTTAGTATTGATGTAGAACTTTAACAAAATCAATTAAAATAATAATAATAAACACAGTGCAACATCCAACCATCATCCACACGCACATTTATTCTAAGCCGTATGGAAGCATTTCCAAGGTACTCACTGGGGAACCACATGGCCATTTATGTATTGAGACTGTTAGCACTATCAGGTGGAAAATGACAAATACTACAAACACCAGTTGAACCTGGGATTCGAACCTGTGACCCTGCAATCACCATCTGCACTGTAGGCGGGTTGCCTAACCACTGGGCTATGGAGCCTCCCGAAGATTATGCTAAGCAGAGAGACTTTTCTCAAAGTATATTCTGTGTATTTAGTATTGATGTTGAACTTTATCAAAATAAATTACATTAATAATAATAAACACAGTGCAACATGCAACTAAGTATACAACCATCATCCACATGCCCATTTGCTCTAAGCCATATGGAAGCATTTCTAAGATACTCACTGGGTAACCACATGGCCATTTATGTATTGAGACTGTTAGCACTATCAGGTGGAAAATGACAAATACTACAAACACCAGTTGAACCTGGGATTCGAACCTGTGACCCTGCAATCACCATCTGCACTGTAGGTGGGTTGCCTAACCACTGGGCTATGGAGGCTCCCAAAGATTATGCTAAGCAGAGAGACTTTTCTCAAAGTATATTCTGTGTATTTAGTATTGATGTAGAACTTTAACAAAATCAATTAAAATAATAATAATAAACACAGTGCAACATCCAACCATCATCCACACGCACATTTATTCTAAGCCATATGGAAGCATTTCCAAGGTACTCACTGGGGAACCACATGGCCATTTATGTATTGAGACTGTTAGCACTATCAGGTGGAAAATGACAAATACTACAAACACCAGTTGAACCTGGGATTCGAACCTGTGACCCTGCAATCACCATCTGCACTGTAGGCGGGTTGCCTAACCACTGGGCTATGGAGCCTCCCAAAGATTATGCTAAGCAGAGAGACTTTTCTCAAAGTATATTCTGTGTATTTAGTATTGATGTTGAACTTTATCAAAATCAATTACATTAATAATAATAAACACAGTGCAACATGCAACTAAGTATACAACCATCATCCACATGCCCATTTGCTCTAAGCCATATGGAAGCATTTCTAAGATACTCACTGGGTAACCACATGGCCATTTATGTATTGAGACTGTTAGCACTATCAGGTGGAAAATGACAAATACTACAAACACCAGTTGAACCTGGGATTCGAACCTGTGACCCTGCAATCACCATCTGCACTGTAGGCGGGTTGCCTAACCACTGGGCTATGGAGGCTCCCAAAGATTATGCTAAGCAGAGAGACTTTTCTCAAAGTATATTCTGTGTATTTAGTATTGATGTAGAACTTTAACAAAATCAATTAAAATAATAATAATAAACACAGTGCAACATCCAACCATCATCCACACGCACATTTATTCTAAGCCGTATGGAAGCATTTCCAAGGTACTCACTGGGGAACCACATGGCCATTTATGTATTGAGACTGTTAGCACTATCAGGTGGAAAATGACAAATACTATAAACACCAGTTGAACCTGGGATTCGAACCTGTGACCCTGCAATCACCATCTGCACTGTAGGCGGGCTGCCTAACCACTGGGCTATGGAGCCTCCCGAAGATTATGCTAAGCAGAGAGACTTTTCTCAAAGTATATTCTGTGTATTTAGTATTGCTGTTGAACTTTATCAAAATCAATTACATTAATAATAATAAACACAGTGCAACATGCAACTAAGTATACAACCATCATCCACATGCCCATTTGCTCTAAGCCATATGGAAGCATTTCTAAGATACTCACTGGGTAACCACATGGCCATTTATGTATTGAGACTGTTAGCACTATCAGGTGGAAAATGACAAATACTACAAACACCAGTTGAACCTGGGATTCGAACCTGTGACCCTGCAATCACCATCTGCACTGTAGGCGGGTTGCCTAACCACTGGGCTATGGAGGCTCCCAAAGATTATGCTAAGCAGAGAGACTTTTCTCAAAGTATATTCTGTGTATTTAGTATTGATGTAGAACTTTAACAAAATCAATTAAAATAATAATAATAAACACAGTGCAACATCCAACCATCATCCACACGCACATTTATTCTAAGCCGTATGGAAGCATTTCCAAGGTACTCACTGGGGAACCACATGGCCATTTATGTATTGAGACTGTTAGCACTATCAGGTGGAAAATGACAAATACTACAAACACCAGTTGAACCTGGGATTCGAACCTGTGACCCTGCAATCACCATCTGCACTGTAGGCGGGTTGCCTAACCACTGGGCTATGTAGCCTCCCGAAGATTATGCTAAGCAGAGAGACTTTTCTCAAAGTATATTCTGTGTATTTAGTATTGATGTTGAACTTTATCAAAATCAATTACATTAATAATAATAAACACAGTGCAACATGCAACTAAGTATACAACCATCATCCACATGCCCATTTGCTCTAAGCCATATGGAAGCATTTCTAAGATACTCACTGGGTAACCACATGGCCATTTATGTATTGAGACTGTTAGCACTATCAGGTGGAAAATGACAAATACTACAAACACCAGTTGAACCTGGGATTCGAACCTGTGACCCTGCAATCACAATCTGCACTGTAGGCGGGTTGCCTAACCACTGGGCTATGGAGGCTCCCAAAGATTATGCTAAGCAGAGAGACTTTTCTCAAAGTATATTCTGTGTATTTAGTATTGATGTAGAACTTTAACAAAATCAATTAAAATAATAATAATAAACACAGTGCAACATCCAACCATCATCCACACGCACATTTATTCTAAGCCGTATGGAAGCATTTCCAAGGTACTCACTGGGGAACCACATGGCCATTTATGTATTGAGACTGTTAGCACTATCAGGTGGAAAATGACAAATACTACAAACACCAGTTGAACCTGGGATTCGAGCCTGTGACCCTGCAATCACCATCTGCACTGTAGGCGGGTTGCCTAACCACTGGGCTATGGAGCCTCCCAAAGATTATGCTAAGCAGAGAGACTTTTCTCAAAGTATATTCTGTGTATTTAGTATTGATGTTGAACTTTATCAAAATCAATTACATTAATAATAATAAACACAGTGCAACATGCAACTAAGTATACAACCATCATCCACATGCCCATTTGCTCTAAGCCATATGGAAGCATTTCTAAGATACTCACTGGGTAACCACATGGCCATTTATGTATTGAGACTGTTAGCACTATCAGGTGGAAAATGACAAATACTACAAACACCAGTTGAACCTGGGATTCGAACCTGTGACCCTGCAATCACCATCTGCACTGTAGGCGGGTTGCCTAACCACTGGGCTATGGAGGCTCCCAAAGATTATGCTAAGCAGAGAGACTTTTCTCAAAGTATATTCTGTGTATTTAGTATTGATGTAGAACTTTAACAAAATCAATTAAAATAATAATAATAAACACAGTGCAACATCCAACCATCATCCACACGCACATTTATTCTAAGCCGTATGGAAGCATTTCCAAGGTACTCACTGGGGAACCACATGGCCATTTATGTATTGAGACTGTTAGCACTATCAGGTGGAAAATGACAAATACTACAAACACCAGTTGAACCTGGGATTCGAACCTGTGACCCTGCAATCACCATCTGCACTGTAGGCGGGTTGCCTAACCACTGGGCTATGGAGCCTCCCGAAGATTATGCTAAGCAGAGAGACTTTTCTCAAAGTATATTCTGTGTATTTAGTATTGATGTTGAACTTTATCAAAATCAATTACATTAATAATAATAAACACAGTGCAACATGCAACTAAGTATACAACCATCATCCACATGCCCATTTGCTCTAAGCCATATGGAAGCATTTCTAAGATACTCACTGGGTAACCACATGGCCATTTATGTATTGAGACTGTTAGCACTATCAGGTGGAAAATGACAAATACTACAAATACCAGTTGAACCTGGGATTCGAACCTGTGACCCTGCAATCACCATCTGCACTGTAGGCGGGTTGCCTAACCACTGGGCTATGGAGGCTCCCAAAGATTATGCTAAGCAGAGAGACTTTTCTCAAAGTATATTCTGTGTATTTAGTATTGATGTAGAACTTTAACAAAATCAATTAAAATAATAATAATAAACACAGTGCAACATCCAACCATCATCCACACGCACATTTATTCTAAGCCATATGGAAGCATTTCCAAGGTACTCACTGGGGAACCACATGGCCATTTATGTATTGAGACTGTTAGCACTATCAGGTGGAAAATGACAAATACTACAAACACCAGTTGAACCTGGGATTCGAACCTGTGACCCTGCAATCACCATCTGCACTGTAGGCGGGTTGCCTAACCACTGGGCTATGGAGCCTCCCAAAGATTATGCTAAGCAGAGAGACTTTTCTCAAAGTATATTCTGTGTATTTAGTATTGATGTTGAACTTTATCAAAATCAATTACATTAATAATAATAAACACAGTGCAACATGCAACTAAGTATACAACCATCATCCACATGCCCGTTTGCTCTAAGCCATATGGAAGCATTTCTAAGATACTCACTGGGTAACCACATGGCCATTTATGTATTGAGACTGTTAGCACTATCAGGTGGAAAATGACAAATACTACAAACACCAGTTGAACCTGGGATTCGAACCTGTGACCCTGCAATCACCATCTGCACTGTAGGCGGGTTGCCTAACCACTGGGCTATGGAGGCTCCCAAAGATTATGCTAAGCAGAGAGACTTTTCTCAAAGTATATTCTGTGTATTTAGTATTGATGTAGAACTTTAACAAAATCAATTAAAATAATAATAATAAACACAGTGCAACATCCAACCATCATCCACACGCACATTTATTCTAAGCCGTATGGAAGCATTTCCAAGGTACTCACTGGGGAACCACATGGCCATTTATGTATTGAGACTGTTAGCACTATCAGGTGGAAAATGACAAATACTACAAACACCAGTTGAACCTGGGATTCGAGCCTGTGACCCTGCAATCACCATCTGCACTGTAGGCGGGTTGCCTAACCACTGGGCTATGGAGCCTCCCGAAGATTATGCTAAGCAGAGAGACTTTTCTCAAAGTATATTCTGTGTATTTAGTATTGATGTTGAACTTTATCAAAATCAATTACATTAATAATAATAAACACAGTGCAACATGCAACTAAGTATACAACCATCATCCACATGCCCGTTTGCTCTAAGCCATATGGAAGCATTTCTAAGATACTCACTGGGTAACCACATGGTTATTTATGTATTGAGACTGTTAGCACTATCAGGTGGAAAATGACAAATACTACAAACACCAGTTGAACCTGGGATTCGAACCTGTGACCCTGCAATCACCATCTGCACTGTAGGCGGGTTGCCTAACCACTGGGCTATGGAGGCTCCCAAAGATTATGCTAAGCAGAGAGACTTTTCTCAAAGTATATTCTGTGTATTTAGTATTGATGTAGAACTTTAACAAAATCAATTAAAATAATAATAATAAACACAGTGCAACATCCAACCATCATCCACACGCACATTTATTCTAAGCCGTATGGAAGCATTTCCAAGGTACTCACTGGGGAACCACATGGCCATTTATGTATTGAGACTGTTAGCACTATCAGGTGGAAAATGACAAATACTATAAACACCAGTTGAACCTGGGATTCGAACCTGTGACCCTGCAATCACCATCTGCACTGTAGGCGGGTTGCCTAACCACTGGGCTATGGAGCCTCCCGAAGATTATGCTAAGCAGAGAGACTTTTCTCAAAGTATATTCTGTGTATTTAGTATTGATGTTGAACTTTATCAAAATCAATTACATTAATAATAATAAACACAGTGCAACATGCAACTAAGTATACAACCATCATCCACATGCCCATTTGCTCTAAGCCATATGGAAGCATTTCTAAGATACTCACTGGGTAACCACATGGCCATTTATGTATTGAGACTGTTAGCACTATCAGGTGGAAAATGACAAATACTACAAACACCAGTTGAACCTGGGATTCGAACCTGTGACCCTGCAATCACCATCTGCACTGTAGGCGGGTTGCCTAACCACTGGGCTATGGAGGCTCCCAAAGATTATGCTAAGCAGAGAGACTTTTCTCAAAGTATATTCTGTGTATTTAGTATTGATGTAGAACTTTAACAAAATCAATTAAAATAATAATAATAAACACAGTGCAACATCCAACCATCATCCACACGCACATTTATTCTAAGCCGTATGGAAGCATTTCCAAGGTACTCACTGGGGAACCACATGGCCATTTATGTATTGAGACTGTTAGCACTATCAGGTGGAAAATGACAAATACTATAAACACCAGTTGAACCTGGGATTCGAACCTGTGACCCTGCAATCACCATCTGCACTGTAGGCGGGTTGCCTAACCACTGGGCTATGGAGCCTCCCGAAGATTATGCTAAGCAGAGAGACTTTTCTCAAAGTATATTCTGTGTATTTAGTATTGATGTTGAACTTTATCAAAATCAATTACATTAATAATAATAAACACAGTGCAACATGCAACTAAGTATACAACCATCATCCACATGCCCATTTGCTCTAAGCCATATGGAAGCATTTCTAAGATACTCACTGGGTAACCACATGGCCATTTATGTATTGAGACTGTTAGCACTATCAGGTGGAAAATGACAAATACTACAAACACCAGTTGAACCTGGGATTCGAACCTGTGACCCTGCAATCACCATCTGCACTGTAGGCGGGTTGCCTAACCACTGGGCTATGGAGGCTCCCAAAGATTATGCTAAGCAGAGAGACTTTTCTCAAAGTATATTCTGTGTATTTAGTATTGATGTAGAACTTTAACAAAATCAATTAAAATAATAATAATAAACACAGTGCAACATCCAACCATCATCCACACGCACATTTATTCTAAGCCGTATGGAAGCATTTCCAAGGTACTCACTGGGGAACCACATGGCCATTTATGTATTGAGACTGTTAGCACTATCAGGTGGAAAATGACAAATACTATAAACACCAGTTGAACCTGGGATTCGAACCTGTGACCCTGCAATCACCATCTGCACTGTAGGCGGGTTGCCTAACCACTGGGCTATGGAGCCTCCCGAAGATTATGCTAAGCAGAGAGACTTTTCTCAAAGTATATTCTGTGTATTTAGTATTGATGTTGAACTTTATCAAAATCAATTACATTAATAATAATAAACACAGTGCAACATGCAACTAAGTATACAACCATCATCCACATGCCCATTTGCTCTAAGCCATATGGAAGCATTTCTAAGATACTCACTGGGTAACCACATGGCCATTTATGTATTGAGACTGTTAGCACTATCAGGTGGAAAATGACAAATACTACAAACACCAGTTGAACCTGGGATTCGAACCTGTGACCCTGCAATCACCATCTGCACTGTAGGCGGGTTGCCTAACCACTGGGCTATGGAGCCTCCCGAAGATTATGCTAAGCAGAGAGACTTTTCTCAAAGTATATTCTGTGTATTTAGTATTGATGTTGAACTTTATCAAAATCAATTACATTAATAATAATAAACACAGTGCAACATGCAACTAAGTATACAACCATCATCCACATGCCCATTTGCTCTAAGCCATATGGAAGCATTTCTAAGATACTCACTGGGTAACCACATGGCCATTTATGTATTGAGACTGTTAGCACTATCAGGTGGAAAATGACAAATACTACAAACACCAGTTGAACCTGGGATTCGAACCTGTGACCCTGCAATCACCATCTGCACTGTAGGCGGGTTGCCTAACCACTGGGCTATGGAGGCTCCCAAAGATTATGCTAAGCAGAGAGACTTTTCTCAAAGTATATTCTGTGTATTTAGTATTGATGTAGAACTTTAACAAAATCAATTAAAATAATAATAATAAACACAGTGCAACATCCAACCATCATCCACACGCACATTTATTCTAAGCCGTATGGAAGCATTTCCAAGGTACTCACTGGGGAACCACATGGCCATTTATGTATTGAGACTGTTAGCACTATCAGGTGGAAAATGACAAATACTATAAACACCAGTTGAACCTGGGATTCGAACCTGTGACCCTGCAATCACCATCTGCACTGTAGGCGGGTTGCCTAACCACTGGGCTATGGAGCCTCCCGAAGATTATGCTAAGCAGAGAGACTTTTCTCAAAGTATATTCTGTGTATTTAGTATTGATGTTGAACTTTATCAAAATCAATTACATTAATAATAATAAACACAGTGCAACATGCAACTAAGTATACAACCATCATCCACATGCCCATTTGCTCTAAGCCATATGGAAGCATTTCTAAGATACTCACTGGGTAACCACATGGCCATTTATGTATTGAGACTGTTAGCACTATCAGGTGGAAAATGACAAATACTACAAACACCAGTTGAACCTGGGATTCGAACCTGTGACCCTGCAATCACCATCTGCACTGTAGGCGGGTTGCCTAACCACTGGGCTATGGAGGCTCCCAAAGATTATGCTAAGCAGAGAGACTTTTCTCAAAGTATATTCTGTGTATTTAGTATTGATGTAGAACTTTAACAAAATCAATTAAAATAATAATAATAAACACAGTGCAACATCCAACCATCATCCACACGCACATTTATTCTAAGCCGTATGGAAGCATTTCCAAGGTACTCACTGGGGAACCACATGGCCATTTATGTATTGAGACTGTTAGCACTATCAGGTGGAAAATGACAAATACTATAAACACCAGTTGAACCTGGGATTCGAACCTGTGACCCTGCAATCACCATCTGCACTGTAGGCGGGTTGCCTAACCACTGGGCTATGGAGCCTCCCGAAGATTATGCTAAGCAGAGAGACTTTTCTCAAAGTATATTCTGTGTATTTAGTATTGATGTTGAACTTTATCAAAATCAATTACATTAATAATAATAAACACAGTGCAACATGCAACTAAGTATACAACCATCATCCACATGCCCATTTGCTCTAAGCCATATGGAAGCATTTCTAAGATACTCACTGGGTAACCACATGGCCATTTATGTATTGAGACTGTTAGCACTATCAGGTGGAAAATGACAAATACTACAAACACCAGTTGAACCTGGGATTCGAACCTGTGACCCTGCAATCACCATCTGCACTGTAGGCGGGTTGCCTAACCACTGGGCTATGGAGGCTCCCAAAGATTATGCTAAGCAGAGAGACTTTTCTCAAAGTATATTCTGTGTATTTAGTATTGATGTAGAACTTTAACAAAATCAATTAAAATAATAATAATAAACACAGTGCAACATCCAACCATCATCCACACGCACATTTATTCTAAGCCGTATGGAAGCATTTCCAAGGTACTCACTGGGGAACCACATGGCCATTTATGTATTGAGACTGTTAGCACTATCAGGTGGAAAATGACAAATACTACAAACACCAGTTGAACCTGGGATTCGAACCTGTGACCCTGCAATCACCATCTGCACTGTAGGCGGGTTGCCTAACCACTGGGCTATGTAGCCTCCCGAAGATTATGCTAAGCAGAGAGACTTTTCTCAAAGTATATTCTGTGTATTTAGTATTGATGTTGAACTTTATCAAAATCAATTACATTAATAATAATAAACACAGTGCAACATGCAACTAAGTATACAACCATCATCCACATGCCCATTTGCTCTAAGCCATATGGAAGCATTTCTAAGATACTCACTGGGTAACCACATGGCCATTTATGTATTGAGACTGTTAGCACTATCAGGTGGAAAATGACAAATACTACAAACACCAGTTGAACCTGGGATTCGAACCTGTGACCCTGCAATCACCATCTGCACTGTAGGCGGGTTGCCTAACCACTGGGCTATGGAGGCTCTCAAAGATTATGCTAAGCAGAGAGACTTTTCTCAAAGCATATTCTGTGTATTTAGTATTGATGTAGAACTTTATCAAAATCAATTACAATAATAATAATAAACACAGTGCAACATGCAACTAAGTATACAACCATCATCCACATGCCCATTTGCTCTAAGCCATATGGAAGCATTTCTAAGATACTCACTGGGTAACCACATGGCCATTTATGTATTGAGACTGTTAGCACTATCAGGTGGAAAATGACAAATACTACAAACACCAGTTGAACCTGGGATTCGAACCTGTGACCCTGCAATCACCATCTGCACTGTAGGCGGGTTGCCTAACCACTGGGCTATGGAGGCTCTCAAAGATTATGCTAAGCAGAGAGACTTTTCTCAAAGCATATTCTGTGTATTTAGTATTGATGTAGAACTTTAACAAAATCAATTAAAATAATAATAATAAACACAGTGCAACATCCAACCATCATCCACACGCACATTTATTCTAAGCCGTATGGAAGCATTTCCAAGGTACTTACTGGGGAACCACATGGCCATTTATGTATTGAGACTGTTAGCACTATCAGGTGGAAAATGACAAATACTACAAACACCAGTTGAACCTGGGATTCAGAACCTGTGACCCTGCAATCACCATCTGCACTATAGGCGGGTTGCCTAACCACTGGGCTATGGAGCCTCCCGAAGATTATGCTAAGCAGAGAGACTTTTCTCAAAGTATATTCTGTGTATTTAGTATTGATGTTGAACTTTATCAAAATCAATTACAATAATAATAATAAACACAGTGCAACATGCAACTAAGTATACAACCATCATCCACATGCCCATTTGCTCTAAGCCATATGGAAGCATTTCTAAGGTACTCACTGGGTAACCACATGGCCATTTATGTATTGAGACTGTTAGCACTATCAGGTGGAAAATGACAAATACTACAAACACCAGTTGAACCTGGGATTCGAACCTGTGACCCTGCAATCACCATCTGCACTGTAGGCGGGTTGCCTAACCACTGGGCTATGGAGATTCCCAAAGATTACGCTAAGCAGAGAGACTTTTCTCAAAGTATATTCTGTGTATTTAGTATTGATGTAGAACTTTAACAAAATCAATTAAAATAATAATAATAAACACAGTGCAACATCCAACCACCATCCACACGCACATTTATTCTAAGCCGTATGGAAGCATTTCCAAGGTACTCACTGGGGAACCACATGGCCATTTATGTATTGAGACTGTTAGCACTATCAGGTGGAAAATGACAAATACTACAAACACCAGTTGAACCTGGGATTCGAACCTGTGACCCTGCAATCACCATCAGCACTGTAGGCGGGTTGCCTAACCACTGGGCTATGGAGCCTCCCGAAGATTATGCTAAGCAGAGAGACTTTTCTCAAAGTATATTCTGTGTATTTAGTATTGATGTAGAACTTTAACAAAATCAATTAAAATAATAATAATAAACACAGTGCAACATCCAACCATCATCCACACGCACATTTATTCTAAGCCGTATGGAAGCATTTCCAAGGTACTCACTGGGGAACCACATGGCCATTTATGTATTGAGACTGTTAGCACTATCAGGTGGAAAATGACAAATACTATAAACACCAGTTGAACCTGGGATTCGAACCTGTGACCCTGCAATCACCATCTGCACTGTAGGCGGGTTGCCTAACCACTGGGCTATGGAGCCTCCCGAAGATTATGCTAAGCAGAGAGACTTTTCTCAAAGTATATTCTGTGTATTTAGTATTGATGTTGAACTTTATCAAAATCAATTACATTAATAATAATAAACACAGTGCAACATGCAACTAAGTATACAACCATCATCCACATGCCCATTTGCTCTAAGCCATATGGAAGCATTTCTAAGATACTCACTGGGTAACCACATGGCCATTTATGTATTGAGACTGTTAGCACTATCAGGTGGAAAATGACAAATACTACAAACACCAGTTGAACCTGGGATTCGAACCTGTGACCCTGCAATCACCATCTGCACTGTAGGCGGGTTGCCTAACCACTGGGCTATGGAGGCTCCCAAAGATTATGCTAAGCAGAGAGACTTTTCTCAAAGTATATTCTGTGTATTTAGTATTGATGTAGAACTTTAACAAAATCAATTAAAATAATAATAATAAACACAGTGCAACATCCAACCATCATCCACACGCACATTTATTCTAAGCCGTATGGAAGCATTTCCAAGGTACTCACTGGGGAACCACATGGCCATTTATGTATTGAGACTGTTAGCACTATCAGGTGGAAAATGACAAATACTACAAACACCAGTTGAACCTGGGATTCGAACCTGTGACCCTGCAATCACCATCTGCACTGTAGGCGGGTTGCCTAACCACTGGGCTATGTAGCCTCCCGAAGATTATGCTAAGCAGAGAGACTTTTCTCAAAGTATATTCTGTGTATTTAGTATTGATGTTGAACTTTATCAAAATCAATTACATTAATAATAATAAACACAGTGCAACATGCAACTAAGTATACAACCATCATCCACATGCCCATTTGCTCTAAGCCATATGGAAGCATTTCTAAGATACTCACTGGGTAACCACATGGCCATTTATGTATTGAGACTGTTAGCACTATCAGGTGGAAAATGACAAATACTACAAACACCAGTTGAACCTGGGATTCGAACCTGTGACCCTGCAATCACCATCTGCACTGTAGGCGGGTTGCCTAACCACTGGGCTATGGAGGCTCTCAAAGATTATGCTAAGCAGAGAGACTTTTCTCAAAGCATATTCTGTGTATTTAGTATTGATGTAGAACTTTATCAAAATCAATTACAATAATAATAATAAACACAGTGCAACATGCAACTAAGTATACAACCATCATCCACATGCCCATTTGCTCTAAGCCATATGGAAGCATTTCTAAGATACTCACTGGGTAACCACATGGCCATTTATGTATTGAGACTGTTAGCACTATCAGGTGGAAAATGACAAATACTACAAACACCAGTTGAACCTGGGATTCGAACCTGTGACCCTGCAATCACCATCTGCACTGTAGGCGGGTTGCCTAACCACTGGGCTATGGAGGCTCTCAAAGATTATGCTAAGCAGAGAGACTTTTCTCAAAGCATATTCTGTGTATTTAGTATTGATGTAGAACTTTAACAAAATCAATTAAAATAATAATAATAAACACAGTGCAACATCCAACCATCATCCACACGCACATTTATTCTAAGCCGTATGGAAGCATTTCCAAGGTACTTACTGGGGAACCACATGGCCATTTATGTATTGAGACTGTTAGCACTATCAGGTGGAAAATGACAAATACTACAAACACCAGTTGAACCTGGGATTCAGAACCTGTGACCCTGCAATCACCATCTGCACTATAGGCGGGTTGCCTAACCACTGGGCTATGGAGCCTCCCGAAGATTATGCTAAGCAGAGAGACTTTTCTCAAAGTATATTCTGTGTATTTAGTATTGATGTTGAACTTTATCAAAATCAATTACAATAATAATAATAAACACAGTGCAACATGCAACTAAGTATACAACCATCATCCACATGCCCATTTGCTCTAAGCCATATGGAAGCATTTCTAAGGTACTCACTGGGTAACCACATGGCCATTTATGTATTGAGACTGTTAGCACTATCAGGTGGAAAATGACAAATACTACAAACACCAGTTGAACCTGGGATTCGAACCTGTGACCCTGCAATCACCATCTGCACTGTAGGCGGGTTGCCTAACCACTGGGCTATGGAGATTCCCAAAGATTACGCTAAGCAGAGAGACTTTTCTCAAAGTATATTCTGTGTATTTAGTATTGATGTAGAACTTTAACAAAATCAATTAAAATAATAATAATAAACACAGTGCAACATCCAACCACCATCCACACGCACATTTATTCTAAGCCGTATGGAAGCATTTCCAAGGTACTCACTGGGGAACCACATGGCCATTTATGTATTGAGACTGTTAGCACTATCAGGTGGAAAATGACAAATACTACAAACACCAGTTGAACCTGGGATTCGAACCTGTGACCCTGCAATCACCATCAGCACTGTAGGCGGGTTGCCTAACCACTGGGCTATGGAGGCTCCCAAAGATTATGCTATGCAGAGAGACTTTTCTCAAAGTATATTCTGTGTATTTAGTATTGATGTTGAACTTTATCAAAATCAATTACATTAATAATAATAAACACAGTGCAACATGCAACTAAGTATACAACCATCATCCACATGCCCATTTGCTCTAAGCCATATGGAAGCATTTTTTTTAAGATACTCACTGGGTAACCACATGGCCATTTATGTATTGAGACTGATAGCACTATCAGGTGGAAAATGACAAATACTACAAACACCAGTTGAACCTGGGATTCGAACCCGTGACCCTGCAATCACCATCTGCACTGTAGGCGGGTTGCCTAACCACTGGGCTATGGAGCCTCCCGAAGATTATGCTAAGCAGAGAGACTTTTCTCAAAGTATATTCTGTGTATTTAGTATTGATGTTGAACTTTATCAAAATCAATTACATTAATAATAATAAACACAGTGCAACATGCAACTAAGTATACAACCATCATCCACATGCCCGTTTGCTCTAAGCCATATGGAAGCATTTCTAAGATACTCACTGGGTAACCACATGGCCATTTATGTATTGAGACTGTTAGCACTATCAGGTGGAAAATGACAAATACTACAAACACCAGTTGAACCTGGGATTCGAACCTGTGACCCTGCAATCACCATCTGCACTGTAGGCGGGTTGCCTAACCACTGGGCTATGGAGGCTCCCAAAGATCATGCTAAGCAGAGAGACTTTTCTCAAAGTATATTCTGTGTATTTAGTATTGATGTAGAACTTTAACAAAATCAATTAAAATAATAATAATAAACACAGTGCAACATCCAACCATCATCCACACGCACATTTATTCTAAGCCGTATGGAAGCATTTCCAAGGTACTCACTGGGGAACCACATGGCCATTTATGTATTGAGACTGTTAGCACTATCAGGTGGAAAATGACAAATACTACAAACACCAGTTGAACCTGGGATTCGAGCCTGTGACCCTGCAATCACCATCTGCACTGTAGGCAGGTTGCCTAACCACTGGGCTATGGAGCCTCCCGAAGATTATGCTAAGCAGAGAGACTTTTCTCAAAGTATATTCTGTGTATTTAGTATTGATGTTGAACTTTATCAAAATCAATTACATTAATAATAATAAACACAGTGCAACATGCAACTAAGTATACAACCATCATCCACATGCCCATTTGCTCTAAGCCATATGGAAGCATTTCTAAGATACTCACTGGGTAACCACATGGTTATTTATGTATTGAGACTGTTAGCACTATCAGGTGGAAAATGACAAATACTACAAACACCAGTTGAACCTGGGATTTGAACCTGTGACCCTGCAATCACCATCTGCACTGTAGGCGGGTTGCCTAACCACTGGGCTATGGAGGCTCCCGAAGATTATGCTAAGCAGAGAGACTTTTCTCAAAGTATATTCTGTGTATTTAGTATTGATGTAGAACTTTAACAAAATCAATTAAAATAATAATAATAAACACAGTGCAACATCCAACCATCATCCACACGCACATTTATTCTAAGCCGTATGGAAGCATTTCCAAGGTACTCACTGGGGAACCACATGGCCATTTATGTATTGAGACTGTTAGCACTATCAGGTGGAAAATGACAAATACTATAAACACCAGTTGAACCTGGGATCCGAACCTGTGACCCTGCAATCACCATCTGCACTGTAGGCGGGTTGCCTAACCACTGGGCTATGGAGCCTCCCGAAGATTATGCTAAGCAGAGAGACTTTTCTCAAAGTATATTCTGTGTATTTAGTATTGATGTTGAACTTTATCAAAATCAATTACATTAATAATAATAAACACAGTGCAACATGCAACTAAGTATACAACCATCATCCACATGCCCATTTGCTCTAAGCCAGGGGTGTCAAACTCGTGGCCCTCCAGCTGTTTTGGAACTACACATTCCAGCATGCCCTGCCACAGTTGCAGCCGTCCCTAATACAAAATAGATGGCAAGGCATGCTGGGATGTGTAGTTTCACAACAGCTGGAGGGCCGCGAGTTTGACACCCCTGCTCTAAGCCATATGGAAGCATTTCTAAGATACTCACTGGGTAACCACATGGCCATTTATGTATTGAGACTGTTAGCACTATCAGGTGGAAAATGACAAATACTACAAACACCAGTTGAACCTGGGATTCGAACCTGTGACCCTGCAATCACCATCTGCACTGTAGGCGGGTTGCCTAACCACTGGGCTATGGAGATTCCCAAAGATTACGCTAAGCAGAGAGACTTTTCTCAAAGTATATTCTGTGTATTTAGTATTGATGTAGAACTTTAACAAAATCAATTAAAATAATAATAATAAACACAGTGCAACATCCAACCACCATCCACACGCACATTTATTCTAAGCCGTATGGAAGCATTTCCAAGGTACTCACTGGGGAACCACATGGCCATTTATGTATTGAGACTGTTAGCACTATCAGGTGGAAAATGACAAATACTACAAACACCAGTTGAACCTGGGATTCGAACCTGTGACCCTGCAATCACCATCAGCACTGTAGGCGGGTTGCCTAACCACTGGGCTATGGAGGCTCCCAAAGATTATGCTATGCAGAGAGACTTTTCTCAAAGTATATTCTGTGTATTTAGTATTGATGTTGAACTTTATCAAAATCAATTACATTAATAATAATAAACACAGTGCAACATGCAACTAAGTATACAACCATCATCCACATGCCCATTTGCTCTAAGCCATATGGAAGCATTTTTTTTAAGATACTCACTGGGTAACCACATGGCCATTTATGTATTGAGACTGTTAGCACTATCAGGTGGAAAATGACAAATACTACAAACACCAGTTGAACCTGGGATTCGAACCTGTGACCCTGCAATCACCATCTGCACTGTAGGCGGGTTGCCTAACCACTGGGCTATGGAGGCTCCCAAAGATTATGCTAAGCAGAGAGACTTTTCTCAAAGTATATTCTGTGTATTTAGTATTGATGTAGAACTTTAACAAAATCAATTAAAATAATAATAATAATAAACACAGTGCAACATCCAACCATCATCCACACGCACATTTATTCTAAGCCGTATGGAAGCATTTCCAAGGTACTCACTGGGGAACCACATGGCCATTTATGTATTGAGACTGTTAGCACTATCAGGTGGAAAATGACAAATACTATAAACACCAGTTGAACCTGGGATTCGAACCTGTGACCCTGCAATCACCATCTGCACTGTAGGCGGGTTGCCTAACCACTGGGCTATGGAGCCTCCCGAAGATTATGCTAAGCAGAGAGACTTTTCTCAAAGTATATTCTGTGTATTTAGTATTGATGTTGAACTTTATCAAAATCAATTACATTAATAATAATAAACACAGTGCAACATGCAACTAAGTATACAACCATCATCCACATGCCCATTTGCTCTAAGCCATATGGAAGCATTTCTAAGATACTCACTGGGTAACCACATGGCCATTTATGTATTGAGACTGTTAGCACTATCAGGTGGAAAATGACAAATACTACAAACACCAGTTGAACCTGGGATTCGAACCTGTGACCCTGCAATCACCATCTGCACTGTAGGTGGGTTGCCTAACCACTGGGCTATGGAGGCTCCCAAAGATTATGCTAAGCAGAGAGACTTTTCTCAAAGTATATTCTGTGTATTTAGTATTGATGTAGAACTTTAACAAAATCAATTAAAATAATAATAATAAACACAGTGCAACATCCAACCATCATCCACACGCACATTTATTCTAAGCCGTATGGAAGCATTTCCAAGGTACTCACTGGGGAACCACATGGCCATTTATGTATTGAGACTGTTAGCACTATCAGGTGGAAAATGACAAATACTACAAACACCAGTTGAACCTGGGATTTGAACCTGTGACCCTGCAATCACCATCTGCACTGTAGGCGGGTTGCCTAACCACTGGGCTATGGAGCCTCCCGAAGATTATGCTAAGCAGAGAGACTTTTCTCAAAGTATATTCTGTGTATTTAGTATTGATGTTGAACTTTATCAAAATCAATTACATTAATAATAATAAACACAGTGCAACATGCAACTAAGTATACAACCATCATCCACATGCCCATTTGCTCTAAGCCATATGGAAGCATTTCTAAGATACTCAGTGGGTAACCACATGGCCATTTATGTATTGAGACTGTTAGCACTATCAGGTGGAAAATGACAAATACTACAAACACCAGTTGAACCTGGGATTCGAACCAGTGACCCTGCAATCACAATCTGCACTGTAGGCGGGTTGCCTAACCACTGGGCTATGGAGGCTCCCAAAGATTATGCTAAGCAGAGAGACTTTTCTCAAAGTATATTCTGTGTATTTAGTATTGATGTAGAACTTTAACAAAATCAATTAAAATAATAATAATAAACACAGTGCAACATCCAACCATCATCCACACGCACATTTATTCTAAGCCGTATGGAAGCATTTCCAAGGTACTCACTGGGGAACCACATGGCCATTTATGTATTGAGACTGTTAGCACTATCAGGTGGAAAATGACAAATACTACAAACACCAGTTGAACCTGGGATTCGAACCTGTGACCCTGCAATCACCATCTGCACTGTAGGCGGGTTGCCTAACCACTGGGCTATGGAGCCTCCCGAAGATTATGCTAAGCAGAGAGACTTTTCTCAAAGTATATTCTGTGTATTTAGTATTGATGTTGAACTTTATCAAAATCAATTACATTAATAATAATAAACACAGTGCAACATGCAACTAAGTATACAACCATCATCCACATGCCCATTTGCTCTAAGCCATATGGAAGCATTTCTAAGATACTCACTGGGTAACCACATGGCCATTTATGTATTGAGACTGTTAGCACTATCAGGTGGAAAATGACAAATACTACAAACACCAGTTGAACCTGGGATTCGAACCTGTGACCCTGCAATCACCATCTGCACTGTAGGCGGGTTGCCTAACCACTGGGATATGGAGGCTCCCAAAGATTATGATAAGCAGAGAGACTTTTCTCAAAGTATATTCTGTGTATTTAGTATTGATGTAGAACTTTAACAAAATCAATTAAAATAATAATAATAAACAGTGCAACATCCAACCATCATCCACACGCACATTTATTCTAAGCCATATGGAAGCATTTCCAAGGTACTCACTGAGGAACCACATGGCCATTTATGTATTGAGACTGTTAGCACTATCAGGTGGAAAATGACAAATACTACAAACACCAGTTGAACCTGGGATTCGAACCTGTGACCCTGCAATCACCATCTGCACTGTAGGCGGGTTGCCTAACCACTGGGCTATGGAGCCTCCCAAAGATTATGCTAAGCAGAGAGACTTTTCTCAAAGTATATTCTGTGTATTTAGTATTGATGCTGAACTTTATCAAAATCAATTACATTAATAATAATAAACACAGTGCAACATGCAACTAAGTATACAACCATCATCCACATGCCCATTTGCTCTAAGCCATATGGAAGCATTTCTAAGATACTCACTGGGTAACCACATGGCCATTTATGTATTGAGACTGTTAGCACTATCAGGTGGAAAATGACAAATACTACAAACACCAGTTGAACCTGGGATTCGAACCTGTGACCCTGCAATCACCATCTGCACTGTAGGTAGGTTGCCTAACCACTGGGCTATGGAGGCTCCCAAAGATTATGCTAAGCAGAGAGACTTTTCTCAAAGTATATTCTGTGTATTTAGTATTGATGTAGAACTTTAACAAAATCAATTAAAATAATAATAATAAACACAGTGCAACATCCAACCATCATCCACACGCACATTTATTCTAAGCCGTATGGAAGCATTTCCAAGGTACTCACTGGGGAACCACATGGCCATTTATGTATTGAGACTGTTAGCACTATCAGGTGGAAAATGACAAATACTATAAACACCAGTTGAACCTGGGATTCGAACCTGTGACCCTGCAATCACCATCTGCACTGTAGGCGGGTTGCCTAACCACTGGGCTATGGAGCCTCCCGAAGATTCTGCTAAGCAGAGAGACTTTTCTCAAAGTATATTCTGTGTATTTAGTATTGATGTTGAACTTTATCAAAATCAATTACATTAATAATAATAAACACAGTGCAACATGCAACTAAGTATACAACCATCATCCACATGCCCGTTTGCTCTAAGCCATATGGAAGCATTTCTAAGATACTCACTGGGTAACCACATGGCCATTTATGTATTGAGACTGTTAGCACTATCAGGTGGAAAATGACAAATACTACAAACACCAGTTGAACCTGGGATTCGAACCTGTGACCCTGCAATCACCATCTGCACTGTAGGCGGGTTGCCTAACCACTGGGCTATGGAGGCTCCCAAAGATTATGCTAAGCAGAGAGACTTTTCTCAAAGTATATTCTGTGTATTTAGTATTGATGTAGAACTTTAACAAAATCAATTAAAATAATAATAATAAACACAGTGCAACATCCAACCATCATCCACACGCACATTTATTCTAAGCCGTATGGAAGCATTTCCAAAGTACTCACTGGGGAACCACATGGCCATTTATGTATTGAGACTGTTAGCACTATCAGGTGGAAAATGACAAATACTACAAACACCAGTTGAACCTGGGATTCGAGCCTGTGACCCTGCAATCACCATCTGCACTGTAGGCGGGTTGCCTAACCACTGGGCTATGGAGCCTCCCGAAGATTATGCTAAGCAGAGAGACTTTTCTCAAAGTATATTCTGTGTATTTAGTATTGATGTTGAACTTTATCAAAATCAATTACATTAATAATAATAAACACAGTGCAACATGCAACTAAGTATACAACCATCATCCACATGCCCATTTGCTCTAAGCCATATGGAAGCATTTCTAAGATACTCACTGGGTAACCACATGGCCATTTATGTATTGAGACTGTTAGCACTATCAGGTGGAAAATGACAAATACTACAAACACCAGTTGAACCTGGGATTCGAACCTGTGACCCTGCAATCACCATCTACACTGTAGGCGGGTTGCCTAACCACTGGGCTATGGAGGCTCCCAAAGATTATGCTAAGCAGAGAGACTTTTCTCAAAGTATATTCTGTGTATTTAGTATTGATGTAGAACTTTAACAAAATCAATTAAAATAATAATAATAAACACAGTGCAACATCCAACCATCATCCACACGCACATTTATTCTAAGCCATATGGAAGCATTTCCAAGGTACTCACTGGGGAACCACATGGCCATTTATGTATTGAGACTGTTAGCACTATCAGGTGGAAAATGACAAATACTACAAACACCAGTTGAACCTGGGATTCGAACCTGTGACCCTGCAATCACCATCTGCACTGTAGGCGGGTTGCCTAACCACTGGGCTATGGAGCCTCCCGAAGATTATGCTAAGCAGAGAGACTTTTCTCAAAGTATATTCTGTGTATTTAGTATTGATGTTGAACTTTATCAAAATCAATTACATTAATAATAATAAACACAGTGCAACATGCAACTAAGTATACAACCATCATCCACATGCCCATTTGCTCTAAGCCATATGGAAGCATTTCTAAGATACTCACTGGGTAACCACATGGCCATTTATGTATTGAGACTGTTAGCACTATCAGGTGGAAAATGACAAATACCAGTTGAACCTGGGATTCGAACCTGTGACCCTGCAATCACCATCTGCACTGTAGGCGGGTTGCCTTACCACTGGGCTATGGAGCCTCCCAAAGATTATGCTAAGCAGAGAGACTTTTCTCAAAGTATATTCTGTGTATTTAGTATTGATGTTGAACTTTATCAAAATCAATTACATTAATAATAATAAACACAGTGCAACATGCAACTAAGTATACAACCATCATCCACATGCCCATTTGCTCTAAGCCAGGCATTCCCAACCACGGTCCTCAAGGCACACCAACAGTGCAGGTTTTAGTGATATCCAGGCTTCAGCACAGGTGACTTAATTAGTAGCTCAGTTATTTTAATTTAACCATCTGTGCTGCAGCCTGGATATCACTAAAACCTGCACTGTTGGTGTGCCTTGAGGACCGTGGTTGGGAATGCCTGCTCTAAAGCCATATGGAAGCATTTCTAAGATACTCACTGGGTAACCACATGGCCATTTATGTATTGAGACTGTTAGCACTATCAGGTGGAAAATGACAAATACTACAAACACCAGTTGAACCTGGGATTCGAACCTGTGACCCTGCAATCACCATCTGCACTGTAGGCGGGTTGCCTAACCACTGGGCTATGGAGGCTCCCAAAGATTATGCTAAGCAGAGAGACTTTTCTCAAAGTATATTCTGTGTATTTAGTATTGATGTAGAACTTTAACAAAATCAATTAAAATAATAATAATAAACACAGTGCAACATCCAACCATCATCCACACGCACATTTATTCTAAGCCGTATGGAAGCATTTCCAAGGTACTCACTGGGGAACCACATGGCCATTTATGTATTGAGACTGTTAGCACTATCAGGTGGAAAATGACAAATACTACAAACACCAGTTGAACCTGGGATTCGAGCCTGTGACCCTGCAATCACCATCTGCACTGTAGGCGGGTTGCCTAACCACTGGGCTATGGAGCCTCCCGAAGATTATGCTAAGCAGAGAGACTTTTCTCAAAGTATATTCTGTGTATTTAGTATTGATGTTGAACTTTATCAAAATCAATTACATTAATAATAATAAACACAGTGCAACATGCAACTAAGTATACAACCATCATCCACATGCCCATTTGCTCTAAGCCATATGGAAGCATTTCTAAGATACTCACTGGGTAACCACATGGCCATTTATGTATTGAGACTGTTAGCACTATCAGGTGGAAAATGACAAATACCAGTTGAACCTGGGATTCGAACCTGTGACCCTGCAATCACCATCTGCACTGTAGGCGGGTTGCCTTACCACTGGGCTATGGAGCCTCCCGAAGATTATGCTAAGCAGAGAGACTTTTCTCAAAGTATATTCTGTGTATTTAGTATTGATGTTGAACTTTATCAAAATCAATTACATTAATAATAATAAACACAGTGCAACATGCAACTAAGTATACAACCATCATCCACATGCCCATTTGCTCTAAGCCAGGCATTCCCAACCACGGTCCTCAAGGCACACCAACAGTGCAGGTTTTAGTGATATCCAGGCTTCAGCACAGGTGACTTAATTAGTAGCTCAGTTATTTTAATTTAACCATCTGTGCTGCAGCCTGGATATCACTAAAACCTGCACTGTTGGTGTGCCTTGAGGACCGTGGTTGGGAATGCCTGCTCTAAAGCCATATGGAAGCATTTCTAAGATACTCACTGGGTAACCACATGGCCATTTATGTATTGAGACTGTTAGCACTATCAGGTGGAAAATGACAAATACTACAAACACCAGTTGAACCTGGGATTCGAACCTGTGACCCGGCAATCACCATCTGCACTGTAGGCAGGTTGCCTAACCACTGGGCTATGGAGGCTCCCAAAGATTATGCTAAGCAGAGAGACTTTTCTCAAAGTATATTCTGTGTATTTAGTATTGATGTAGAACTTTAACAAAATCAATTAAAATAATAATAATAAACACAGTGCAACATCCAACCATCATCCACACGCACATTTATTCTAAGCCGTATGGAAGCATTTCCAAGGTACTCACTGGGGAACCACATGGCCATTTATGTATTGAGACTGTTAGCACTATCAGGTGGAAAATGACAAATACTACAAACACCAGTTGAACCTGGAATTCAGAACCTGTGACCCTGCAATCACCATCTGCACTATAGGCGGGTTGCCTAACCACTGGGCTATGGAGCCTCCCGAAGATTATGCTAAGCAGAGAGACTTTTCTCAAAGTATATTCTGTGTATTTAGTATTGATGTTGAACTTTATCAAAATCAATTACAATAATAATAATAAACACAGTGCAACATGCAACTAAGTATACAACCATCATCCACATGCCCATTTGCTCTAAGCCGTATGGAAGCATTTCCAAGGTACTCACTGGGGAACCACATGGCCATTTATGTATTGAGACTGTTAGCACTATCAGGTGGAAAATGACAAATACTACAAACACCAGTTGAACCTGGGATTCGAACCTGTGACCCTGCAATCACCATCAGCACTGTAGGCGGGTTGCCTAACCACTGGGCTATGGAGGCTCCCAAAGATTATGCTATGCAGAGAGACTTTTCTCAAAGTATATTCTGTGTATTTAGTATTGATGTAGAACTTTAACAAAATCAATTAAAATAATAATAATAAACACAGTGCAACATCCAACCATCATCCACACGCACATTTATTCTAAGCAGTATGGAAGCATTTCCAAGGTACTCACTGGGGAACCACATGGCCATTTATGTATTGAGACTGTTAGCACTATCAGGTGGAAAATGACAAATACTACAAACACCAGTTGAACCTGGGATTCGAACCTGTGACCCTGCAATCACCATCTGCACTGTAGGCGGGTTGCCTAACCACTGGGCTATGGAGGCTCCCAAACATTATGCTAAGCAGAGAGACTTTTCTCAAAGTATATTCTGTGTATTTAGAATTGATGTAGAACTTTAACAAAATCAATTAAAATAATAATAATAATAAACACAGTGCAACATCCAACCATCATCCACACGCACATTTATTCTAAGCCGTATGGAAGCATTTCCAAGGTACTCACTGGGGAACCACATGGCCATTTATGTATTGAGACTGTTAGCACTATCAGGTGGAAAATGACAAATACTACAAACACCAGTTGAACCTGGGATTTGAACCTGTGACCCTGCAATCACCATCTGCACTGTAGGCGGGTTGCCTAACCACTGGGCTATGGAGGCTCCCGAAGATTATGCTAAGCAGAGAGACTTTTCTCAAAGTATATTCTGTGTATTTAGTATTGATGTTGAACTTTATCAAAATCAATTACATTAATAATAATAAACACAGTGCAACATGCAACCAAGTATACAACCATCATCCACATGCCCATTTGCTCTAAGCCATATGGAAGCATTTCTAAGATACTCACTGGGTAACCACATGGCCATTTATGTATTGAGACTGTTAGCACTATCAGGTGGAAAATGACAAATACTACAAACACCAGTTGAACCTGGGATTCGAACCTGTGACCCTGCAATCACCATCTGCACTGTAGGCAGGTTGCCTAACCACTGGGCTATGGAGGCTCCCAAAGATTATGCTAAGCAGAGAGACTTTTCTCAAAGTATATTCTGTGTATTTAGTATTGATGTAGAACTTTAACAAAATCAATTAAAATAATAATAATAAACACAGTGCAACATCCAACCATCATCCACACGCACATTTATTCTAAGCCGTATGGAAGCATTTCCAAGGTACTCACTGGGGAACCACATGGCCATTTATGTATTGAGACTGTTAGCACTATCAGGTGGAAAATGACAAATACTACAAACACCAGTTGAACCTGGGATTTGAACCTGTGACCCTGCAATCACCATCTGCACTGTAGGCGGGTTGCCTAACCACTGGGCTATGGAGCCTCCTGAAGATTATGCTAAGCAGAGAGACTTTTCTCAAAGTATATTCTGTGTATTTAGTATTGATGTTGAACTTTATCAAAATCAATTACATTAATAATAATAAACACAGTGCAACATGCAACTAAGTATACAACCATCATCCACATGCCCATTTGCTCTAAGCCATATGGAAGCATTTCTAAGATACTCACTGGGTAACCACATGGCCATTTATGTATTGAGACTGTTAGCACTATCAGGTGGAAAATGACAAATACTACAAACACCAGTTGAACCTGGGATTCACACCTGTGACCCTGCAATCACCATCTGCACTGTAGGCGGGTTGCCTAACCACTGGGCTATGGAGGCTCCCGAAGATTATGCTAAGCAGAGAGACTTTTCTCAAAGTATATTCTGTGTATTTAGTATTGATGTAGAACTTTAACAAAATCAATTAAAATAATAATAATAAACACAGTGCAACATCCAACCATCATCCACACGCACATTTATTCTAAGCCGTATGGAAGCATTTCCAAGGTACTCACTGGGGAACCACATGGCCATTTATGTATTGAGACTGTTAGCACTATCAGGTGGAAAATGACAAATACTACAAACACCAGTTGAACCTGGGATTCGAACCTGTGACCCTGCAATCACCATCTGCACTGTAGGCGGGTTGCCTAACCACTGGGCTATGGAGGCTCCCAAAGATTATGCTAAGCAGAGAGACTTTTCTCAAAGTATATTCTGTGTATTTAGTATTGATGTAGAACTTTAACAAAATCAATTAAAATAATAATAATAAACACAGTGCAACATCCAACCATCATCCACACGCACATTTATTCTAAGCCGTATGGAAGCATTTCCAAGGTACTCACTGGGGAACCACATGGCCATTTATGTATTAAGACTGTTAGCACTATCAGGTGGAAAATGACAAATACTACAAACACCAGTTGAACCTGGGATTCGAACCTGTGACCCTGCAATCACCATCTGCACTGTAGGCGGGTTGCCTAACCACTGGGCTATGGAGCCTCCCGAAGATTATGCTAAGCAGAGAGACTTTTCTCAAAGTATATTCTGTGTATTTAGTATTGATGTTGAACTTTATCAAAATCAATTACATTAATAATAATAAACACAGTGCAACATGCAACTAAGTATACAACCATCATCCACATGCCCATTTGCTCTAAGCCATATGGAAGCATTTCTAAGATACTCACTGGGTAACCACATGGCCATTTATGTATTGAGACTGTTAGCACTATCAGGTGGAAAATGACAAATACTACAAACACCAGTTGAACCTGGGATTCGAACCTGTGACCCTGCAATCACCATCTGCACTGTAGGCGGGTTGCCTTACCACTGGGCTATGGAGCCTCCTGAAGATTATGCTAAGCAGAGAGACTTTTCTCAAAGTATATTCTGTGTATTTAGTATTGATGTTGAACTTTATCAAAATCAATTACATTAATAATAATAAACACAGTGCAACATGCAACTAAGTATACAACCATCATCCACATGCCCATTTGCTCTAAGCCAGGCATTCCCAACCACAGTCCTCAAGGCACACCAACAGTGCAGGTTTTAGTGATATCCAGGCTTCAGCACAGGTGACTTAATTAGTAGCTCAGTTATTTTGATTTAACCATCTGTGCTGCAGCCTGGATATCACTAAAACCTGCACTGTTGGTGTGCCTTGAGGACCGTGGTTGGGAATGCCTGCTCTAAGCCATATGGAAGCATTTCTAAGATACTCACTGGGTAACCACATGGCCATTTATGTATTGAGACTGTTAGCACTATCAGGTGGAAAATGACAAATACTACAAACACCAGTTGAACCTGGGATTCGAACCTGTGACCCTGCAATCACCATCTGCACTGTAGGCAGGTTGCCTAACCACTGGGCTATGGAGGCTCCCAAAGATTATGCTAAGCAGAGAGACTTTTCTCAAAGTATATTCTGTGTATTTAGTATTGATGTAGAACTTTAACAAAATCAATTAAAATAATAATAATAAACACAGTGCAACATCCAACCATCATCCACACGCACATTTATTCTAAGCCGTATGGAAGCATTTCCAAGGTACTCACTGGGGAACCACATGGCCATTTATGTATTGAGACTGTTAGCACTATCAGGTGGAAAATGACAAATACTACAAACACCAGTTGAACCTGGAATTCAGAACCTGTGACCCTGCAATCACCATCTGCACTATAGGCGGGTTGCCTAACCACTGGGCTATGGAGCCTCCCGAAGATTATGCTAAGCAGAGAGACTTTTCTCAAAGTATATTCTGTGTATTTAGTATTGATGTTGAACTTTATCAAAATCAATTACAATAATAATAATAAACACAGTGCAACATGCAACTAAGTATACAACCATCATCCACATGCCCATTTGCTCTAAGCCATATGGAAGCATTTCTAAGGTACTCACTGGGTAACCACATGGCCATTTATGTATTGAGACTGTTAGCACTATCAGGTGGAAAATGACAAATACTACAAACACCAGTTGAACCTGGGATTCGAACCCGTGACCCTGCAATCACCATCTGCACTGTAGGCGGGTTGCCTAACCAATGGGCTATGGAGGCTCCCAAAGATTATGCTAAGCAGAGAGACTTTTCTCAAAGTATATTCTGTGTATTTAGTATTGATGTAGAACTTTAACAAAATCAATTAAAATAATAATAATAAACACAGTGCAACATCCAACCACCATCCACACGCACATTTATTCTAAGCCGTATGGAAGCATTTCCAAGGTACTCACTGGGGAACCACATGGCCATTTATGTATTGAGACTGTTAGCACTATCAGGTGGAAAATGACAAATACTACAAACACCAGTTGAACCTGGGATTCGAACCTGTGACCCTGCAATCACCATCAGCACTGTAGGCGGGTTGCCTAACCACTGGGCTATGGAGGCTCCCAAAGATTATGCTATGCAGAGAGACTTTTCTCAAAGTATATTCTGTGTATTTAGTATTGATGTAGAACTTTAACAAAATCAATTAAAATAATAATAATAAACACAGTGCAACATCCAACCATCATCCACACGCACATTTATTCTAAGCAGTATGGAAGCATTTCCAAGGTACTCACTGGGGAACCACATGGCCATTTATGTATTGAGACTGTTAGCACTATCAGGTGGAAAATGACAAATACTACAAACACCAGTTGAACCTGGGATTCGAACCTGTGACCCTGCAATCACCATCTGCACTGTAGGCGGGTTGCCTAACCACTGGGCTATGGAGGCTCCCAAAGATTATGTTAAGCAGAGAGACTTTTCTCAAAGTATATTCTGTGTATTTAGAATTGATGTATAACTAACAAAATCAATTAAAATAATAATAATAAACACAGTGCAACATCCAACCATCATCCACACGCACATTTATTCTAAGCCGTATGGAAGCATTTCCAAGGTACTCACTGGGGAACCACATGGCCATTTATGTATTGAGACTGTTAGCACTATCAGGTGGAAAATGACAAATACTACAAACACCAGTTGAACCTGGGATTTGAACCTGTGACCCTGCAATCACCATCTGCACTGTAGGCGGGTTGCCTAACCACTGGGCTATGGAGCCTCCTGAAGATTATGCTAAGCAGAGAGACTTTTCTCAAAGTATATTCTGTGTATTTAGTATTGATGTTGAACTTTATCAAAATCAATTACATTAATAATAATAAACACAGTGCAACATGCAACTAAGTATACAACCATCATCCACATGCCCATTTGCTCTAAGCCATATGGAAGCATTTCTAAGATACTCACTGGGTAACCACATGGCCATTTAAGTATTGAGACTGTTAGCACTATCAGGTGGAAAATGACAAATACTACAAACACCAGTTGAACCTGGGATTCGAACCTGTGACCCTGCAATCACCATCTGCACTGTAGGCGGGTTGCCTAACCACTGGGCTATGGAGGCTCCCAAAGATTATGCTAAGCAGAGAGACTTTTCTCAAAGTATATTCTGTGTATTTAGTATTGATGTAGAACTTTAACAAAATCAATTAAAATAATAATAATAAACACAGTGCAACATCCAACCATCATCCACACGCACATTTATTCTAAGCCGTATGGAAGCATTTCCAAGGTACTCACTGGGGAACCACATGGCCATTTATGTATTGAGACTGTTAGCACTATCAGGTGGAAAATGACAAATACTACAAACACCAGTTGAACCTGGGATTCGAACCTGTGACCCTGCAATCACCATCTGCACTGTAGGCGGGTTGCCTAACCACTGGGCTATTGAGCCTCCCGAAGATTATGCTAAGCAGAGAGACTTTTCTCAAAGTATATTCTGTGTATTTAGTATTGATGTTGAACTTTATCAAAATCAATTACATTAATAATAATAAACACAGTGCAACATGCAACTAAGTATACAACCATCATCCACATGCCCATTTGCTCTAAGCCAGGCATGTCAAACTCATGGCCCTCCAGCTGTTGTGAAACTACAAGTCCCAGCATGCTCTGCCAGCATACCTTCCACTGATCAGCTGGTAAAGCATGCTGGGACTTGTAGTTTCACAACAGCTGGATGACCATGAGTTTGACATGCCTGCTCTAAGCCATATGGAAGCATTTCTAAGATACTCACTGGGTAACCACATGGCCATTTATGTATTGAGACTGTTAGCACTATCAGGTGGAAAATGACAAATACTACAAACACCAGTTGAACCTGGGATTCGAACCTGTTACCCTGCAATCACCATCTGCACTGTAGGCAGGTTGCCTAACCACTGGGCTATGGAGGCTCCCAAAGATTATGCTAAGCAGAGAGACTTTTCTCAAAGTATATTCTGTGTATTTAGTATTGATGTAGAACTTTAACAAAATCAATTAAAATAATAATAATAAACACAGTGCAACATCCAACCATCATCCACACGCACATTTATTCTAAGCCGTATGGAAGCATTTCCAAGGTACTCACTGGGGAACCACATGGCCATTTATGTATTGAGACTGTTAGCACTATCAGGTGGAAAATGACAAATACTACAAACACCAGTTGAACCTGGGATTCGAACCTGTGACCCTGCAATCACCATCTGCACTGTAGGCAGGTTGCCTAACCACTGGGCTATGGAGCCTCCCGAAGATTATGTTAACCAGAGAGACTTTTCTCAAAGTATATTCTGTGTATTTAGTATTGATGTTGAACTTTATCAAAATCAATTACATTAATAATAATAAACACAGTGCAACATGCAACTAAGTATACAACCATCATCCACATGCCCATTTGCTCTAAGCCATATGGAAGCATTTCTAAGATACTCACTGGGTAACCACATGGCCATTTATGTATTGAGACTGTTAGCACTATCAGGTGGAAAATGACAAATACTACAAACACCAGTTGAACCTGGGATTCGAACCTGTGACCCTGCAATCACCATCTGCACTGTAGGCGGGTTGCCTAACCACTGGGCTATGGAGGCTCCCAAAGATTATGCTAAGCAGAGAGAGACTTTTCTCAAAGTATATTCTGTGTATTTAGTATTGATGTAGAACTTTAACAAAATCAATTAAAATAATAATAATAAACACAGTGCAACATCCAACCATCATCCACGCACATTTATTCTAAGCAGTATGGAAGCATTTCCAAGGTACTCACTGGGGAACCACATGGCCATTTATGTATTGAGACTGTTAGCACTATCAGGTGGAAAATGACAAATACTACAAACACCAGTTGAACCTGGGATTCGAACCTGTGACCCTGCAATCACCATCTGCACTGTAGGCGGGTTGCCTAACCACTGGGCTATGGAGCCTCCCAAAGATTATGCTAAGCAGAGAGACTTTTCTCAAAGTATATTCTGTGTATTTAGTATTGAGGTTGAACTTTATCAAAATCAATTACATTAATAATAATAAACACAGTGCAACATGCAACTAAGTATACAACCATCATCCACATGCCCATTTGCTCTAAGCCATATGGAAGCATTTCTAAGATACTCACTGGGTAACCACATGGCCATTTATGTATTGAGACTGTTAGCACTATCAGGTGGAAAATGACAAATACTACAAACACCAGTTGAACCTGGGATTTGAACCTGTGACCCTGCAATCACCATCTACACTGTAGGCGGGTTGCCTAACCACTGGGCTATGGAGGCTCCCAAAGATTATGCTAAGCAGAGAGACTTTTCTCAAAGTATATTCTGTGTATTTAGTATTGATGTAGAACTTTAACAAAATCAATTAAAATAATAATAATAAACACAGTGCAACATCCAACCATCATCCACACGCACATTTATTCTAAGCCGTATGGAAGCATTTCCAAGGTACTCACTGGGGAACCACATGGCCATTTATGTATTGAGACTGTTAGCACTATCAGGTGGAAAATGACAAATACTACAAACACCAGTTGAACCTGGGATTCGAACCTGTGACCCTGCAATCACCATCTGCACTGTAGGCGGGTTGCCTAACCACTGGGCTATTGAGCCTCCCGAAGATTATGCTAAGCAGAGAGACTTTTCTCAAAGTATATTCTGTGTATTTAGTATTGATGTTGAACTTTATCAAAATCAATTACATTAATAATAATAAACACAGTGCAACATGCAACTAAGTATACAACCATCATCCACATGCCCATTTGCTCTAAGCCAGGCATGTCAAACTCATGGCCCTCCAGCTGTTGTGAAACTACAAGTCCCAGCATGCTTTGTCAGCATACCTTCCACTGATCAGCTGGTAAAGCATGCTGGGACTTGTAGTTTCACAACAGCTGGATGACCATGAGTTTGACATGCCTGCTCTAAGCCATATGGAAGCATTTCTAAGATACTCACTGGGTAACCACATGGCCATTTATGTATTGAGACTGTTAGCACTATCAGGTGGAAAATGACAAATACTACAAACACCAGTTGAACCTGGGATTCGAACCTGTTACCCTGCAATCACCATCTGCACTGTAGGCAGGTTGCCTAACCACTGGGCTATGGAGGCTCCCAAAGATTATGCTAAGCAGAGAGACTTTTCTCAAAGTATATTCTGTGTATTTAGTATTGATGTAGAACTTTAACAAAATCAATTAAAATAATAATAATAAACACAGTGCAACATCCAACCATCATCCACACGCACATTTATTCTAAGCCGTATGGAAGCATTTCCAAGGTACTCACTGGGGAACCACATGGCCATTTATGTATTGAGACTGTTAGCACTATCAGTTGGAAAATGACAAATACTACAAACACCAGTTGAACCTGGGATTCGAACCTGTGACCCTGCAATCACCATCTGCAATGTAGGCAGGTTGCCTAACCACTGGGCTATGGAGCCTCCCAAAGATTATGCTAAGCAGAGAGACTTTTCTCAAAGTATATTCTGTGTATTTAGTATTGATGTTGAACTTTATCAAAATCAATTACATTAATAATAATAAACACAGTGCAACATGCAACTAAGTATACAACCATCATCCACATGCCCATTTGCTCTAAGCCATATGGAAGCATTTCTAAGATACTCACTGGGTAACCACATGGCCATTTATGTATTGAGACTGTTAGCACTATCAGGTGGAAAATGACAAATAATACAAACACCAGTTGAACCTGGGATTCGAACCTGTGACCCTGCAATCACCATCTGCACTGTAGGCGGGTTGCCTAACCACTGGGCTATGGAGGCTCCCAAAGATTATGCTAAGCAGAGAGACTTTTCTCAAAGTATATTCTGTGTATTTAGTATTGATGTAGAACTTTAACAAAATCAATTAAAATAATAATAATAAACACAGTGCAACATCCAACCATCATCCACACGCACATTTATTCTAAGCCGTATGGAAGCATTTCCAAGGTACTCACTGGGGAACCACATGGCCATTTATGTATTGAGACTGTTAGCACTATCAGGTGGAAAATGACAAATACTACAAACACCAGTTGAACCTGGGATTCAGAACCTGTGACCCTGCAATCACCATCTGCACTATAGGCGGATTGCCTAACCACTGGGCTATGGAGCCTCCCGAAGATTATGCTAAGCAGAGAGACTTTTCTCAAAGTATATTCTGTGTATTTAGTATTGATGTTGAACTTTATCAAAATCAATTACAATAATAATAATAAACACAGTGCAACATGCAACTAAGTTTACAACCATCATCCACATGCCCATTTGCTCTAAGCCATATGGAAGCATTTCTAAGATACTCACTGGGTAACCACATGGCCATTTATGTATTGAGACTGTTAGCACTATCAGGTGGAAAATGACAAATACTACAAACACCAGTTGAACCTGGGATTCGAACCTGTGACCCTGCAATCACCATCTGCACTGTAGGCGGGTTGCCTAAGCACTGGGCTATGGAGGTTCCCGAAGACTACGCTAAGCAGAGAGACTTTTCTCAAAGTATATTCTGTGTATTTAGTATTGATGTAGAACTTTAACAAAATCAATTAAAATAATAATAATAAACACAGTGCAACATCCAACCATCATCCACGCACATTTATTCTAAGCAGTATGGAAGCATTTACAAGGTACTCACTGGGGAACCACATGGCCATTTATGTATTGAGACTGTTAGCACTATCAGGTGGAAAATGACAAATACTACAAACACCAGTTGAACCTGGGATTCGAACCTGTGACCCTGCAATCACCATCTGCACTGTAGGCGGGTTGCCTAACCACTGGGCTATGGAGGCTCCCAAAGATTATGCTAAGCAGAGAGACTTTTCTCAAAGTATATTCTGTGTATTTAGTATTGATGTAGAACTTTAACAAAATCAATTAAAATAATAATAATAAACACAGTGCAACATCCAACCATCATCCACACGCACATTTATTCTAAGCCGTATGGAAGCATTTCCAAGGTACTCACTGGGGAACCACATGGCCATTTATGTATTGAGACTGTTAGCACTATCAGGTGGAAAATGACAAATACTACAAACACCAGTTGAACCTGGGATTTGAACCTGTGACCCTGCAATCACCATCTGCACTGTAGGCGGGTTGCCTAACCACTGGGCTATGGAGCCTCCCGAAGATTATGCTAAGCAGAGAGACTTTTCTCAAAGTATATTCTGTGTATTTAGTATTGATGTTGAACTTTATCAAAATCAATTACAATAATAATAATAAACACAGTGCAACATGCAACTAAGTATACAACCATCATCCACATGCCCATTTGCTCTAAGCCAGGCATGTCAAACTCATGGCCCTCCAGCTGTTGTGAAACTACAAGTCCCAGCATGCTTTGCCAGCATACCTTCCACTGATCAGCTGGTAAAGCATGCTGGGACTTGTAGTTTCACAACAGCTGGATGACCATGAGTTTGACATGCCTGCTCTAAGCCATATAGAAGCATTTCTAAGATACTCACTGGGTAACCACATGGCCATTTATGTATTGAGACTGTTAGCACTATCAGGTGGAAAATGACAAATACTACAAACACCAGTTGAACCTGGGATTCGAACCTGTTACCCTGCAATCACCATCTGCACTGTAGGCAGGTTGCCTAACCACTGGGCTATGGAGGCTCCCAAAGATTATGCTAAGCAGAGAGACTTTTCTCAAAGTATATTCTGTGTATTTAGTATTGATGTAGAACTTTAACAAAATCAATTAAAATAATAATAATAAACACAGTGCAACATCCAACCATCATCCACACGCACATTTATTCTAAGCCGTATGGAAGCATTTCCAAGGTACTCACTGGGGAACCACATGGCCATTTATGTATTGAGACTGTTAGCACTATCAGGTGGAAAATGACAAATACTACAAACACCAGTTGAACCTGGGATTCGAACCTGTGACCCTGCAATCACCATCTGCACTGTAGGAAGGTTGCCTAATCACTGGGCTATGGAGCCTCCCGAAGATTATGCTAAGCCGAGAGACTTTTCTCAAAGTATATTCTGTGTATTTAGTATTGATGTTGAACTTTATCAAAATCAATTACATTAATAATAATAAACACAGTGCAACATGCAACTAAGTATACAACCATCATCCACATGCCCATTTGCTCTAAGCCATATGGAAGCATTTCTAAGATACTCACTGGGTAACCACATGGCCATTTATGTATTGAGACTGTTAGCACTATCAGGTGGAAAATGACAAATACTACAAACACCAGTTGAACCTGGGATTCGAACCTGTGACCCTGCAATCACCATCTGCACTGTAGGCGGGTTGCCTAACCACTGGGCTATGGAGGCCCCCAAAGATTATGCTAAGCAGAGAGACTTTTCTCAAAGTATATTCTGTGTATTTAGTATTGATGTAGAACTTTAACAAAATCAATTAAAATAATAATAATAAACACAGTGCAACATCCAACCATCATCCACACGCACATTTATTCTAAGCCGTATGGAAGCATTTCCAAGGTACTCACTGGGGAACCACATGGCCATTTATGTATTGAGACTGTTAGCACTATCAGGTGGAAAATGACAAATACTACAAACACCAGTTGAACCTGGGATTCAGAACCTGTGACCCTGCAATCACCATCTGCACTATAGGCGGGTTGCCTAACCACTGGGCTATGGAGCCTCCCGAAGATTATGCTAAGCAGAGAGACTTTTCTCAAAGTATATTCTGTGTATTTAGTATTGATGTTGAACTTTATCAAAATCAATTACAATAATAATAATAAACACAGTGCAACATGCAACTAAGTATACAACCATCATCCACATGCCCATTTGCTCTAAGCCATATGGAAGCATTTCTAAGATACTCACTGGGTAACCACATGGCCATTTATGTATTGAGACTGTTAGCACTATCAGGTGGAAAATGACAAATACTACAAACACCAGTTGAACCTGGGATTCGAACCTGTGACCCTGCAATCACCATCTGCACTGTAGGCGGGTTGCCTAACCACTGGGCTATGGAGGTTCCCGAAGACTACGCTAAGCAGAGATACTTTTCTCAAAGTATATTCTGTGTATTTAGTATTGATGTAGAACTTTAACAAAATCAATTAAAATAATAATAATAAACACAGTGCAACATCCAACCATCATCCACACGCACATTTATTCTAAGCAGTATGGAAGCATTTCCAAGGTACTCACTGGGGAACCACATGGCCATTTATGTATTGAGACTGTTAGCACTATCAGGTGGAAAATGACAAATACTACAAACACCAGTTGAACCTGGGATTCGAACCTGTGACCCTGCAATCACCATCTGCACTGTAGGCGGGTTGCCTAACCACTGGGCTATGGAGGCTCCCAAAGTTTATGATAAGCAGAGAGACTTTTCTCAAAGTATATTCTGTGTATTTAGTATTGATGTTGAACTTTATCAAAATCAATTACATTAATAATAATAAACACAGTGCAACATGCAACTAAGTATACAACCATCATCCACATGCCCATTTGCTCTAAGCCATATGGAAGCATTTCTAAGATACTCACTGGGTAACCACATGGCCATTTATGTATTGAGACTGTTAGCACTATCAGGTGGAAAATGACAAATACTACAAACACCAGTTGAACCTGGGATTCGAACCTGTGACCCATCTGCACTGTAGGCGGGTTGCCTAACCACTGGGCTAGAACTTTAACAAAATCAATTAAAATAATAATAATAAACACAGTGAAACATCCAACCATCATCCACACGCACATTTATTCTAAGCCGTATGGAAGCCTTTCCAAGGTACTCACTGGGGAACCACATGGCCATTTATGTATTGAGACTGTTAGCACTATCAGGTGGAAAATGACAAATACTACAAACACCAGTTGAACCTGGGATTCGAACCTGTGACCCTGCAATCACCATCTGCACTGTAGGCGGGTTGCCTAACCACTGGGCTATGGAGGCTCCCAAAGATTATGCTAAGCAGAGAGACTTTTCTCAAAGTATATTCTGTGTATTTAGTATTGATGTAGAACTTTAACAAAATCAATTAAAATAATAATAATAAACACAGTGCAACATCCAACCATCATCCACACGCACATTTATTCTAAGCCGTATGGAAGCATTTCCAAGGTACTCACTGGGGAACCACATGGCCATTTATGTATTGAGACTGTTAGCACTATCAGGTGGAAAATGACAAATACTACAAACACCAGTTGAACCTGGGATTTGAACCTGTGACCCTGCAATCACCATCTGCACTGTAGGCGGGTTGCCTAACCACTGGGCTATGGAGCCTCCTGAAGATTATGCTAAGCAGAGAGACTTTTCTCAAAGTATATTCTGTGTATTTAGTATTGATGTTGAACTTTATCAAAATCAATTACATTAATAATAATAAACACAGTGCAACATGCAACTAAGTATACAACCATCATCCACATGCCCATTTGCTCTAAGCCATATGGAAGCATTTCTAAGATACTCACTGGGTAACCACATGGCCATTTATGTATTGAGACTGTTAGCACTATCAGGTGGAAAATGACAAATACTACAAACACCAGTTGAACCTGGGATTTGAACCTGTGACCCTGCAATCACCATCTGCACTGTAGGTGGGTTGCCTAACCACTGGGCTATGGAGCCTCCCGAAGATTATGCTAAGCAGAGAGACTTTTCTCAAAGTATATTCTGTGTATTTAGTATTGATGTTGAACTTTATCAAAATCAATTACATTAATAATAATAAACACAGTGCAACATGCAACTAAGTATACAACCATCATCCACATGCCCATTTGCTCTAAGCCAGGCATTCCCAACCACGGTCCTCAAGGCACACCAACAGTGCAGGTTTTAGTGATATCCAGGCTTCAGCACAGGTGACTTAATTAGTAGCTCAGTTATTTTGATTTAACCATCTGTGCTGCAGCCTGGATATCACTAAAACCTGCACTGTTGGTGTGCCTTGAGGACCGTGGTTGGGAATGCCTGCTCTAAGCCATATGGAAGCATTTCTAAGATACTCACTGGGTAACCACATGGCCATTTATGTATTGAGACTGTTAGCACTATCAGGTGGAAAATGACAAATACTACAAACACCAGTTGAACCTGGGATTCGAACCTGTGATCCTGCAATCACCATCTGCACTGTAGGCAGGTTGCCTAACCACTGGGCTATGGAGGCTCCCAAAGATTATGCTAAGCAGAGAGACTTTTCTCAAAGTATATTCTGTGTATTTAGTATTGATGTAGAACTTTAACAAAATCAATTAAAATAATAATAATAAACACAGTGCAACATCCAACCATCATCCACACGCACATTTATTCTAAGCCGTATGGAAGCATTTCCAAGGTACTCACTGGGGAACCACATGGCCATTTATGTATTGAGACTGTTAGCACTATCAGGTGGAAAATGACAAATACTACAAACACCAGTTGAACCTGGGATTCAGAACCTGTGACCCTGCAATCACCATCTGCACTATAGGCGGGTTGCCTAACCACTGGGCTATGGAGCCTCCCGAAGATTATGCTAAGCAGAGAGACTTTTCTCAAAGTATATTCTGTGTATTTAGTATTGATGTTGAACTTTATCAAAATCAATTACAATAATAATAATAAACACAGTGCAACATGCAACTAAGTATACAACCATCATCCACATGCCCATTTGCTCTAAGCCATATGGAAGCATTTCTAAGGTACTCACTGGGTAACCACATGGCCATTTATGTATTGAGACTGTTAGCACTATTAGGTGGAAAATGACAAATACTACAAACACCAGTTGAACCTGGGATTCGAACCTGTGACCCTGCAATCACCATCTGCACTGTAGGCGAGTTGCCTAACCACTGGGCTATGGAGGCTCCCAAAGATTACGCTAAGCAGAGAGACTTTTCTCAAAGTATATTCTGTGTATTTAGTATTGATGTAGAACTTTAACAAAATCAATTAAAATAATAATAATAAACACAGTGCAACATCCAACCACCATCCACACGCACATTTATTCTAAGCCGTATGGAAGCATTTCCAAGGTACTCACTGGGGAACCACATGGCCATTTATGTATTGAGACTGTTAGCACTATCAGGTGGAAAATGACAAATACTACAAACACCAGTTGAACCTGGGATTCGAACCTGTGACCCTGCAATCACCATCAGCACTGTAGGCGGGTTGCCTAACCACTGGGCTATGGAGGCTCCCAAAGATTATGCTATGCAGAGAGACTTTTCTCAAAGTATATTCTGTGTATTTAGTATTGATGAAGAACTTTAACAAAATCAATTAAAATAATAATAATAAACACAGTGCAACATCCAACCATCATCCACACGCACATTTATTCTAAGCAGTATGGAAGCATTTCCAAGGTACTCACTGGGGAACCACATGGCCATTTATGTATTGAGACTGTTAGCACTATCAGGTGGAAAATGACAAATACTACAAACACCAGTTGAACCTGGGATTCGAACCTGTGACCCTGCAATCACCATCTGCACTGTAGGCGGGTTGCCTAACCACTGGGCTATGGAGGCTCCCAAAGATTATGCTAAGCAGAGAGACTTTTCTCAAAGTATATTCTGTGTATTTAGTATTGATGTAGAACTTTAACAAAATCAATTAAAATAATAATAATAAACACAGTGCAACATCCAACCATCATCCACACGCACATTTATTCTAAGCCGTATGGAAGCATTTCCAAGGTACTCACTGGGTAACCACATGGCCATTTATGTATTGAGACTGTTAGCACTATTACTTGGAAAATGACAAATACTACAAACACCAGTTGAACCTGGGATTCTAACCTGTGACCCTGCAATCACCATCTGCACTGTCGGCGGGTTGCCTAACCACTGGGCTATGGAGGCTCCCAAAGATTACGCTAAGCAGAGAGACTTTTCTCAAAGTATATTCTGTGTATTTAGTATTGATGTAGAACTTTAACAAAATCAATTAAAATAATAATAATAAACACAGTGCAACATCCAACCACCATCCACACGCACATTTATTCTAAGCCGTATGGAAGCATTTCCAAGGTACTCACTGGGGAACCACATGGCCATTTATGTATTGAGACTGTTAGCACTATCAGGTGGAAAATGACAAATACTACAAACACCAGTTGAACCTGGGATTCGAACCTGTGACCCTGCAATCACCATCAGCACTGTAGGCGGGTTGCCTAAACACTGGGCTATGGAGGCTCCCAAAGATTATGCTATGCAGAGAGACTTTTCTCAAAGTATATTCTGTGTATTTAGTATTGATGTAGAACTTTAACAAAATCAATTAAAATAATAATAATAAACACAGTGCAACATCCAACCATCATCCACACGCACATTTATTCTAAGCAGTATGGAAGCATTTCCAAGGTACTCACTGGGGAACCACATGGCCATTTATGTATTGAGACTGTTAGCACTATCAGGTGGAAAATGACAAATACTACAAGCACCAGTTGAACCTGGGATTTGAACCTGTGACCCTGCAATCACCATCTGCACTGTAGGCGGGTTGCCTAACCACTGGGCTATGGAGGCTCCCAAAGATTATGCTAAGCAGAGAGACTTTTCTCAAAGTATATTCTGTGTATTTAGTATTGATGTAGAACTTTAACAAAATCAATTAAAATAATAATAATAAACACAGTGCAACATCCAACCATCATCCACACGCACATTTATTCTAAGCCGTATGGAAGCATTTCCAAGGTACTCACTGGGGAACCACATGGCCATTTATGTATTGAGACTGTTAGCACTATCAGGTGGAAAATGACAAATACTACAAACACCAGTTGAACCTGGGATTCAGAACCTGTGACCCTGCAATCACCATCTGCACTATAGGCGGGTTGCCTAACCACTGGGCTATGGAGCCTCCCGAAGATTATGCTAAGCAGAGAGACTTTTCTCAAAGTATATTCTGTGTATTTAGTATTGATGTTGAACTTTATCAAAATCAATTACAATAATAATAATAAACACAGTGCAACATGCAACTAAGTATACAACCATCATCCACATGCCCATTTGCTCTAAGCCATATGGAAGCATTTCTAAGGTACTCACTGGGTAACCACATGGCCATTTATGTATTGAGACTGTTAGCACTATTAGGTGGAAAATGACAAATACTACAAACACCAGTTGAACCTGGGATTCGAACCTGTGACCCTGCAATCACCATCTGCACTGTAGGCGAGTTGCCTAACCACTGGGCTATGGAGGCTCTCAAAGATTACGCTAAGCAGAGAGACTTTTCTCAAAGTATATTCTGTGTATTTAGTATTGATGTAGAACTTTAACAAAATCAATTAAAATAATAATAATAAACACAGTGCAACATCCAACCACCATCCACACGCACATTTATTCTAAGCCGTATGGAAGCATTTCCAAGGTACTCACTGGGGAACCACATGGCCATTTATGTATTGAGACTGTTAGCACTATCAGGTGGAAAATGACAAATACTACAAACACCAGTTGAACCTGGGATTCGAACCTGTGACCCTGCAATCACCATCAGCACTGTTGGCGGGTTGCCTAACCACTGGGCTATGGAGGCTCCCAAAGATTATGCTATGCAGAGAGACTTTTCTCAAAGTATATTCTGTGTATTTAGTATTGATGAAGAACTTTAACAAAATCAATTAAAATAATAATAATAAACACAGTGCAACATCCAACCATCATCCACACGCACATTTATTCTAAGCAGTATGGAAGCATTTCCAAGGTACTCACTGGGGAACCACATGGCCATTTATGTATTGAGACTGTTAGCACTATCAGGTGGAAAATGACAAATACTACAAACACCAGTTGAACCTGGGATTCGAACCTGTGACCCTGCAATCACCATCTGCACTGTAGGCGGGTTGCCTAACCACTGGGCTATGGAGGCTCCCAAAGATTATGCTAAGCAGAGAGACTTTTCTCAAAGTATATTCTGTGTATTTAGTATTGATGTAGAACTTTAACAAAATCAATTAAAATAATAATAATAAACACAGTGCAACATCCAACCATCATCCACACGCACATTTATTCTAAGCCGTATGGAAGCATTTCCAAGGTACTCACTGGGGAACCACATGGCCATTTATGTATTGAGACTGTTAGCACTATTACTTGGAAAATGACAAATACTACAAACACCAGTTGAACCTGGGATTCGAACCTGTGACCCTGCAATCACCATCTGCACTGTAGGCGGGTTGCCTAACCACTGGGCTATGGAGGCTCCCAAAGATTACGCTAAGCAGAGAGACTTTTCTCAAAGTATATTCTGTGTATTTAGTATTGATGTAGAACTTTAACAAAATCAATTAAAATAATAATAATAAACACAGTGCAACATCCAACCACCATCCACACGCACATTTATTCTAAGCCGTATGGAAGCATTTCCAAGGTACTCACTGGGGAACCACATGGCCATTTATGTATTGAGACTGTTAGCACTATCAGGTGGAAAATGACAAATACTACAAACACCACTTGAACCTGGGATTCGAACCTGTGACCCTGCAATCACCATCAGCACTGTAGGCGGGTTGCCTAAACACTGGGCTATGGAGGCTTCCAAAGATTATGCTATGCAGAGAGACTTTTCTCAAAGTATATTCTGTGTATTTAGTATTGATGTAGAACTTTAACAAAATCAATTAAAATAATAATAATAAACACAGTGCAACATCCAACCATCATCCACACGCACATTTATTCTAAGCAGTATGGAAGCATTTCCAAGGTACTCACTGGGGAACCACATGGCCATTTATGTATTGAGACTGTTAGCACTATCAGGTGGAAAATGACAAATACTACAAACACCAGTTGAACCTGGGATTCGAACCTGTGACCCTGCAATCACCATCTGCACTGTAGGCGGGTTGCCTAACCACTGGGCTATGGAGGCTCCCAAAGATTATGCTAAGCAGAGAGACTTTTCTCAAAGTATATTCTGTGTATTTAGTATTGATGTAGAACTTTAACAAAATCAATTAAAATAATAATAATAAACACAGTGCAACATCCAACCATCATCCACACGCACATTTATTCTAAGCCGTATGGAAGCATTTCCAAGGTACTCACTGGGGAACCACATGGCCATTTATGTATTGAGACTGTTAGCACTATCAGGTGGAAAATGACAAATACTACAAACACCAGTTGAACCTGGGATTTGAACCTGTGACCCTGCAATCACCATCTGCACTGTAGGCGGGTTGCCTAACCACTGGGCTATGGAGCCTCCCGAAGATTATGCTAAGCAGAGAGACTTTTCTCAAAGTATATTCTGTGTATTTAGTATTGATGTTGAACTTTATCAAAATCAATTACATTAATAATAATAAACACAGTGCAACATGCAACTAAGTATACAACCATCATCCACATGCCCATTTGCTCTAAGCCATATGGAAGCATTTCTAAGATACTCACTGGGTAACCACATGGCCATTTATGTATTGAGACTGTTAGCACTATCAGGTGGAAAATGACAAATACTACAAACACCAGTTGAACCTGGGATTCGAACCTGTGACCCTGCAATCACCATCTGCACTGTAGGCGGGTTGCCTAACCACTGGGCTATGGAGGCTCCCAAAGATTATGCTAAGCAGAGAGACTTTTCTCAAAGTATATTCTGTGTATTTAGTATTGATGTAGAACTTTAACAAAATCAATTAAAATAATAATAATAAACACAGTGCAACATCCAACCATCATCCACACGCACATTTATTCTAAGCCGTATGGAAGCATTTCCAAGGTACTCACTGGGGAACCACATGGCCATTTATGTATTGAGACTGTTAGCACTATCAGGTGGAAAATGACAAATACTACAAACACCAGTTGAACCTGGGATTTGAACCTGTGACCCTGCAATCACCATCTGCACTGTAGGCGGGTTGCCTAACCACTGGGCTATGGAGCCTCCCGAAGATTATGCTAAGCTGAGAGACTTTTCTCAAAGTATATTCTGTGTATTTAGTATTGATGTTGAACTTTATCAAAATCAATTACATTAATAATAATAAACACAGTGCAACATGCAACTAAGTATACAACCATCATCCACATGCCCATTTGCTCTAAGCCATATGGAAGCATTTCTAAGATACTCACTGGGTAACCACATGGCCATTTATGTATTGAGACTGTTAGCACTATCAGGTGGAAAATGACAAATACTACAAGCACCAGTTGAACCTGGGATTCGAACCTGTGACCCTGCAATCACCATCTGCACTGTAGGCGGGTTGCCTAACCACTGGGCTATGGAGCCTCCCGAAGATTATGCTAAGCAGAGAGACTTTTCTCAAAGTATATTCTGTGTATTTAGTATTGATGTTGAACTTTATCAAAATCAATTACATTAATAATAATAAACACAGTGCAACATGCAACTAAGTATACAACCATCATCCACATGCCCATTTGCTCTAAGCCAGGCATTCCCAACCACGGTCCTCAAGGCACACCAACAGTGCAGGTCTTAGTGATATCCAGGCTTCAGCACAGGTGACTTAATTAGTAGCTCAGTTATTTTGATTTAACCATCTGTGCTGCAGCCTGGATATCACTAAAACCTGCACTGTTGGTGTGCCTTGAGGACCGTGGTTGGGAATGCCTGCTCTAAGCCATATGGAAGCATTTCTAAGATACTCACTGGGTAACCACATGGCCATTTATGTATTGAGACTGTTAGCACTATCAGGTGGAAAATGACAAATACTACAAACACCAGTTGAACCTGGGATTCGAACCTGTGACCCTGCAATCACCATCTGCACTGTAGGCAGGTTGCCTAACCACTGGGCTATGGAGGCTCCCAAAGATTATGCTAAGCAGAGAGACTTTTCTCAAAGTATATTCTGTGTATTTAGTATTGATGTAGAACTTTAACAAAATCAATTAAAATAATAATAATAAACACAGTGCAACATCCAACCATCATCCACACGCACATTTATTCTAAGCCGTATGGAAGCATTTCCAAGGTACTCACTGGGGAACCACATGGCCATTTATGTATTGAGACTGTTAGCACTATCAGGTGGAAAATGACAAATACTACAAACACCAGTTGAACCTGGGATTCAGATCCTGTGACCCTGCAATCACCATCTGCACTATAGGCGGGTTGCCTAACCACTGGGCTATGGAGCCTCCCGAAAATTATGCTAAGCAGAGAGACTTTTCTCAAAGTATATTCTGTGTATTTAGTATTGATGTTGAACTTTATCAAAATCAATTACAATAATAATAATAAACACAGTGCAACATCCAACCATCATCCACACGCACATTTATTCTAAGCCGTATGGAAGCATTTCCAAGGTACTCACTGGGGAACCACATGGCCATTTATGTATTGAGACTGTTAGCACTATCAGGTGGAAAATGACAAATACTACAAACACCAGTTGAACCTGGAATTCAGAACCTGTGACCCTGCAATCACCATCTGCACTATAGGCGGGTTGCCTAACCACTGGGCTATGGAGCCTCCCGAAGATTATGCTAAGCAGAGAGACTTTTCTCAAAGTATATTCTGTGTATTTAGTATTGATGTTGAACTTTATCAAAATCAATTACAATAATAATAATAAACACAGTGCAACATGCAACTAAGTATACAACCATCATCCACATGCCCATTTGCTCTAAGCCATATGGAAGCATTTCTAAGGTACTCACTGGGTAACCACATGGCCATTTATGTATTGAGACTGTTAGCACTATCAGGTGGAAAATGACAAATACTACAAACACCAGTTGAACCTGGGATTCGAACCTGTGACCCTGCAATCACCATCTGCACTGTAGGCGGGTTGCCTAACCACTGGGCTATGGAGGCTCCCAAAGATTATGCTAAGCAGAGAGACTTTTCTCAAAGTATATTCTGTGTATTTAGTATTGATGTAGAACTTTAACAAAATCAATTAAAATAATAATAATAAACACAGTGCAACATCCAACCATCATCCACACGCACATTTATTCTAAGCCGTATGGAAGCATTTCCAAGGTACTCACTGGGGAACCACATGGCCATTTATGTATTGAGACTGTTAGCACTATCAGGTGGAAAATGACAAATACTACAAACACCAGTTGAACCTGGGATTTGAACCTGTGACCCTGCAATCACCATCTGCACTGTAGGCGGGTTGCCTAACCACTGGGCTATGGAGCCTCCCGAAGATTATGCTAAGCTGAGAGACTTTTCTCAAAGTATATTCTGTGTATTTAGTATTGATGTTGAACTTTATCAAAATCAATTACATTAATAATAATAAACACAGTGCAACATGCAACTAAGTATACAACCATCATCCACATGCCCATTTGCTCTAAGCCATATGGAAGCATTTCTAAGATACTCACTGGGTAACCACATGGCCATTTATGTATTGAGACTGTTAGCACTATCAGGTGGAAAATGACAAATACTACAAGCACCAGTTGAACCTGGGATTCGAACCTGTGACCCTGCAATCACCATCTGCACTGTAGGCGGGTTGCCTAACCACTGGGCTATGGAGCCTCCCGAAGATTATGCTAAGCAGAGAGACTTTTCTCAAAGTATATTCTGTGTATTTAGTATTGATGTTGAACTTTATCAAAATCAATTACATTAATAATAATAAACACAGTGCAACATGCAACTAAGTATACAACCATCATCCACATGCCCATTTGCTCTAAGCCAGGCATTCCCAACCACGGTCCTCAAGGCACACCAACAGTGCAGGTCTTAGTGATATCCAGGCTTCAGCACAGGTGACTTAATTAGTAGCTCAGTTATTTTGATTTAACCATCTGTGCTGCAGCCTGGATATCACTAAAACCTGCACTGTTGGTGTGCCTTGAGGACCGTGGTTGGGAATGCCTGCTCTAAGCCATATGGAAGCATTTCTAAGATACTCACTGGGTAACCACATGGCCATTTATGTATTGAGACTGTTAGCACTATCAGGTGGAAAATGACAAATACTACAAACACCAGTTGAACCTGGGATTCGAACCTGTGACCCTGCAATCACCATCTGCACTGTAGGCAGGTTGCCTAACCACTGGGCTATGGAGGCTCCCAAAGATTATGCTAAGCAGAGAGACTTTTCTCAAAGTATATTCTGTGTATTTAGTATTGATGTAGAACTTTAACAAAATCAATTAAAATAATAATAATAAACACAGTGCAACATCCAACCATCATCCACACGCACATTTATTCTAAGCCGTATGGAAGCATTTCCAAGGTACTCACTGGGGAACCACATGGCCATTTATGTATTGAGACTGTTAGCACTATCAGGTGGAAAATGACAAATACTACAAACACCAGTTGAACCTGGGATTCAGATCCTGTGACCCTGCAATCACCATCTGCACTATAGGCGGGTTGCCTAACCACTGGGCTATGGAGCCTCCCGAAAATTATGCTAAGCAGAGAGACTTTTCTCAAAGTATATTCTGTGTATTTAGTATTGATGTTGAACTTTATCAAAATCAATTACAATAATAATAATAAACACAGTGCAACATCCAACCATCATCCACACGCACATTTATTCTAAGCCGTATGGAAGCATTTCCAAGGTACTCACTGGGGAACCACATGGCCATTTATGTATTGAGACTGTTAGCACTATCAGGTGGAAAATGACAAATACTACAAACACCAGTTGAACCTGGAATTCAGAACCTGTGACCCTGCAATCACCATCTGCACTATAGGCGGGTTGCCTAACCACTGGGCTATGGAGCCTCCCGAAGATTATGCTAAGCAGAGAGACTTTTCTCAAAGTATATTCTGTGTATTTAGTATTGATGTTGAACTTTATCAAAATCAATTACAATAATAATAATAAACACAGTGCAACATGCAACTAAGTATACAACCATCATCCACATGCCCATTTGCTCTAAGCCATATGGAAGCATTTCTAAGGTACTCACTGGGTAACCACATGGCCATTTATGTATTGAGACTGTTAGCACTATCAGGTGGAAAATGACAAATACTACAAACACCAGTTGAACCTGGGATTCGAACCTGTGACCCTGCAATCACCATCTGCACTGTAGGCGGGTTGCCTAACCACTGGGCTATGGAGGCTCCCAAAGATTATGCTAAGCAGAGAGACTTTTCTCAAAGTATATTCTGTGTATTTAGTATTGATGTAGAACTTTAACAAAATCAATTAAAATAATAATAATAAACACAGTGCAACATCCAACCATCATCCACACGCACATTTATTCTAAGCCGTATGGAAGCATTTCCAAGGTACTCACTGGGGAACCACATGGCCATTTATGTATTGAGACTGTTAGCACTATCAGGTGGAAAATGACAAATACTACAAACACCAGTTGAACCTGGGATTTGAACCTGTGACCCTGCAATCACCATCTGCACTGTAGGCGGGTTGCCTAACCACTGGGCTATGGAGCCTCCTGAAGATTATGCTAAGCAGAGAGACTTTTCTCAAAGTATATTCTGTGTATTTAGTATTGATGTTGAACTTTATCAAAATCAATTACATTAATAATAATAAACACAGTGCAACATGCAACTAAGTATACAACCATCATCCACATGCCCATTTGCTCTAAGCCATATGGAAGCATTTCTAAGATACTCACTGGGTAACCACATGGCCATTTATGTATTGAGACTGTTAGCACTATCAGGTGGAAAATGACAAATACTACAAACACCAGTTGAACCTGGGATTCGAACCTGTGACCCTGCAATCACCATCTGCACTGTAGGCGGGTTGCCTAACCACTGGGCTATGGAGGCTCCCAAAGATTATGCTAAGCAGAGAGACTTTTCTCAAAGTATATTCTGTGTATTTAGTATTGATGTAGAACTTTAACAAAATCAATTAAAATAATAATAATAAACACAGTGCAACATCCAACCATCATCCACACGCACATTTATTCTAAGCCGTATGGAAGCATTTCCAAGGTACTCACTGGGGAACCACATGGCCATTTATGTATTGAGACTGTTAGCACTATCAGGTGGAAAATGACAAATACTACAAACACCAGTTGAACCTGGGATTCGAACCTGTGACCCTGCAATCACCATCTGCACTGTAGGCGGGTTGCCTAACCACTGGGCTATTGAGCCTCCCGAAGATTATGCTAAGCAGAGAGACTTTTCTCAAAGTATATTCTGTGTATTTAGTATTGATGTTGAACTTTATCAAAATCAATTACATTAATAATAATAAACACAGTGCAACATGCAACTAAGTATACAACCATCATCCACATGCCCATTTGCTCTAAGCCAGGCATGTCAAACTCATGGCCCTCCAGCTGTTGTGAAACTACAAGTCCCAGCATGCTTTGCCAGCATACCTTCCACTGATCAGCTGGTAAAGCATGCTGGGACTTTAGTTTCACAACAGCTGGATGACCATGAGTTTGACATGCCTGCTCTAAGCCATATGGAAGCATTTCTAAGATACTCACTGGGGAACCACATGGCCATTTATGTATTGAGACTGTTAGCACTATCAGGTGGAAAATGACAAATACTACAAACACCAGTTGAACCTGGGATTCGAACCTGTGACCCTGCAATCACCATCTGCACTGTAGGCGGGTTGCCTAACCACTGGGCTATGGAGGCTCCCAAAGATTATGCTAAGCAGAGAGACTTTTCTCAAAGTATATTCTGTGTATTTAGTATTGATGTAGAACTTTAACAAAATCAATTAAAATAATAATAATAAACACAGTGCAACATCCAACCATCATCCACACGCACATTTATTCTAAGCCGTATGGAAGCATTTCCAAGGTACTCACTGGGGAACCACATGGCCATTTATGTATTGAGACTGTTAGCACTATCAGGTGGAAAATGACAAATACTACAAACACCAGTTGAACCTGGGATTCGAACCTGTGACCCTGCAATCACCATCTGCACTGTAGGCGGGTTGCCTAACCACTGGGCTATTGAGCCTCCCGAAGATTATGCTAAGCAGAGAGACTTTTCTCAAAGTATATTCTGTGTATTTAGTATTGATGTTGAACTTTATCAAAATCAATTACATTAATAATAATAAACACAGTGCAACATGCAACTAAGTATACAACCATCATCCACATGCCCATTTGCTCTAAGCCAGGCATGTCAAACTCATGGCCCTCCAGCTGTTGTGAAACTACAAGTCCCAGCATGCTTTGCCAGCATACCTTCCACTGATCAGCTGGTAAAGCATGCTGGGACTTTAGTTTCACAACAGCTGGATGACCATGAGTTTGACATGCCTGCTCTAAGCCATATGGAAGCATTTCTAAGATACTCACTGGGGAACCACATGGCCATTTATGTATTGAGACTGTTAGCACTATCAGGTGGAAAATGACAAATACTACAAACACCAGTTGAACCTGGGATTCGAACCTGTGACCCTGCAATCACCATCTGCACTGTAGGCGGGTTGCCTAACCACTGGGCTATGGAGGCTCCCAAAGATTATGCTAAGCAGAGAGACTTTTCTCAAAGTATATTCTGTGTATTTAGTATTGATGTAGAACTTTAACAAAATCAATTAAAATAATAATAATAAACACAGTGCAACATCCAACCATCATCCACACGCACATTTATTCTAAGCCGTATGGAAGCATTTCCAAGGTACTCACTGGGGAACCACATGGCCATTTATGTATTGAGACTGTTAGCACTATCAGGTGGAAAATGACAAATACTACAAACACCAGTTGAACCTGGGATTTGAACCTGTGACCCTGCAATCACCATCTGCACTGTAGGCGGGTTGCCTAACCACTGGGCTATGGAGCCTCCCGAAGATTATGCTAAGCAGAGAGACTTTTCTCAAAGTATATTCTGTGTATTTAGTATTGATGTTGAACTTTATCAAAATCAATTACATTAATAATAATAAACACAGTGCAACATGCAACTAAGTATACAACCATCATCCACATGCCCATTTGCTCTAAGCCATATGGAAGCATTTCTAAGATACTCACTGGGTAACCACATGGCCATTTATGTATTGAGACTGTTAGCACTATCAGGTGGAAAATGACAAATACTACAAACACCAGTTGAACCTGGGATTCGAACCTGTGACCCTGCAATCACCATCTGCACTGTAGGCGGGTTGCCTAACCACTGGGCTATGGAGGCTCCCAAAGATTATGCTAAGCAGAGAGACTTTTCTCAAAGTATATTCTGTGTATTTAGTATTGATGTAGAACTTTAACAAAATCAATTAAAATAATAATAATAAACACAGTGCAACATCCAACCACCATCCACACGCACATTTATTCTAAGCTGTATGGAAGCATTTCCAAGGTACTCACTGGGGAACCACATGGCCATTTATGTATTGAGACTGTTAGCACTATCAGGTGGAAAATGACAAATACTACAAACACCAGTTGAACCTGGGATTCGAACCTGTGACCCTGCAATCACCATCAGCACTGTAGGCGGGTTGCCTAACCACTGGGCTATGGAGGCTCCCAAAGATTATGCTATGCAGAGAGACTTTTCTCAAATTATATTCTGTGTATTTAGTATTGATGTAGAACTTTAACAAAATCAATTAAAATAATAATAATAAACACAGTGCAACATCCAACCATCATCCACACGCACATTTATTCTAAGCAGTATGGAAGCATTTCCAAGGTACTCACTGGGGAACCACATGGCCATTTATGTATTGAGACTGTTAGCACTATCAGGTGGAAAATGACAAATACTACAAACACCAGTTGAACCTGGGATTCGAACCTGTGACCCTGCAATCACCATCTGCACTGTAGGCGGGTTGCCTAACCACTGGGCTATGGAGGCTCCCAAAGATTATGCTAAGCAGAGAGACTTTTCTCAAAGTATATTCTGTGTATTTAGTATTGATGTAGAACTTTAACAAAATCAATTAAAATAATAATAATAAACACAGTGCAACATCCAACCATCATCCACACGCACATTTATTCTAAGCCGTATGGAAGCATTTCCAAGGTACTCACTGGGGAACCACATGGCCATTTATGTATTGAGACTGTTAGCACTATCAGGTGGAAAATGACAAATACTACAAACACCAGTTGAACCTGGGATTCGAACCTGTGACCCTGCAATCACCATCTGCACTGTAGGCGGGTTGCCTAACCACTGGGCTATGGAGGCTCCCAAAGATTATGCTATGCAGAGAGACTTTTCTCAAATTATATTCTGTGTATTTAGTATTGATGTAGAACTTTAACAAAATCAATTAAAATAATAATAATAAACACAGTGCAACATCCAACCATCATCCACACGCACATTTATTCTAAGCAGTATGGAAGCATTTCCAAGGTACTCACTGGGGAACCACATGGCCATTTATGTATTGAGACTGTTAGCACTATCAGGTGGAAAATGACAAATACTACAAACACCAGTTGAAACTGGGATTCGAACCTGTGACCCTGCAATCACCATCTGCACTGTAGGCGGGTTGCCTAACCACTGGGCTATGGAGGCTCCCAAAGATTATGCTAAGCAGAGAGACTTTTCTCAAAGTATATTCTGTGTATTTAGTATTGATGTAGAACTTTAACAAAATCAATTAAAATAATAATAATAAACACAGTGCAACATCCAACCATCATCCACACGCACATTTATTCTAAGCCGTATGGAAGCATTTCCAAGGTACTCACTGGGGAACCACATGGCCATTTATGTATTGAGACTGTTAGCACTATCAGGTGGAAAATGACAAATACTACAAACACCAGTTGAACCTGGGATTCGAACCTGTGACCCTGCAATCACCATCTGCACTGTAGGCGGGTTGCCTAACCACTGGGCTATGGAGCCTCCTGAAGATTATGCTAAGCAGAGAGACTTTTCTCAAAGTATATTCTGTGTATTTAGTATTGATGTTGAACTTTATCAAAATCAATTACATTAATAATAATAAACACAGTGCAACATGCAACTAAGTATACAACCATCATCCACATGCCCATTTGCTCTAAGCCATATGGAAGCATTTCTAAGATACTCACTGGGTAACCACATGGCCATTTATGTATTGAGACTGTTAGCACTATCAGGTGGAAAATGACAAATACTACAAACACCAGTTGAACCTGGGATTCGAACCTGTGACCCTGCAATCACCATCTGCACTGTAGGCGGGTTGCCTAACCACTGGGCTATGGAGCCTCCCGAAGATTATGCTAAGCAGAGAGACTTTTCTCAAAGTATATTCTGTGTATTTATTATTGATGTTGAACTTTATCAAAATCAATTACATTAATAATAATAAACACAGTGCAACATGCAACTAAGTATACAACCATCATCCACATGCCCATTTGCTCTAAGCCAGGCATTCCCAACCACGGTCCTCAAGGCACACCAACAGTGCAGGTTTTAGTGATATCCAGGCTTCAGCACAGGTGACTTAATTAGTAGCTCAGTTATTTTGATTTAACCATCTGTGCTGCAGCCTGGATATCACTAAAACCTGCACTGTTGGTGTGCCTTGAGGACCGTGGTTGGGAATGCCTGCTCTAAGCCATATGGAAGCATTTCTAAGATACTCACTGGGTAACCACATGGCCATTTATGTATTGAGACTGTTAGCACTATCAGGTGGAAAATGACAAATACTACAAACACCAGTTGAACCTGGGATTCGAACCTGTGACCCTGCAATCACCATCTGCACTGTAGGTGGGTTGCCTAACCACTGGGCTATGGAGGCTCCCAAAGATTATGCTAAGCAGAGAGACTTTTCTCAAAGTATATTCTGTGTATTTAGTATTGATGTAGAACTTTAACAAAATCAATTAAAATAATAATAATAAACACAGTGCAACATCCAACCACCATCCACACGCACATTTATTCTAAGCTGTATGGAAGCATTTCCAAGGTACTCACTGGGGAACCACATGGCCATTTATGTATTGAGACTGTTAGCACTATCAGGTGGAAAATGACAAATACTACAAACACCAGTTGAACCTGGGATTCAGAACCTGTGACCCTGCAATCACCATCTGCACTATAGGCGGGTTGCCTAACCACTGGGCTATGGAGCCTCCCGAAGATTATGCTAAGCAGAGAGACTTTTCTCAAAGTATATTCTGTGTATTTAGTATTGATGTTGAACTTTATCAAAATCAATTACAATAATAATAATAAACACAGTGCAACATGCAACTAAGTATACAACCATCATCCACATGCCCATTTGCTCTAAGCCATATGGAAGCATTTCTAAGATACTCACTGGGTAACCACATGGCCATTTATGTATTGAGACTGTTAGCACTATCAGGTGGAAAATGACAAATACTACAAACACCAGTTGAACCTGGGATTCGAACCTGTGACCCTGCAATCACCATCTGCACTGTAGGCGGGTTGCCTAACCACTGGGCTATGGAGGCTCCCAAAGATTATGCTAAGCAGAGAGACTTTTCTCAAAGTATATCCTGTGTATTTAGTATTGATGTAGAACTTTAACAAAATCAATTAAAATAATAATAATAAACACAGTGAAACATCCAACCATCATCCACACGCACATTTATTCTAAGCCGTATGGAAGCCTTTCCAAGGTACTCACTGGGGAACCACATGGCCATTTATGTATTGAGACTGTTAGCACTATCAGGTGGAAAATGACAAATACTACAAACACCAGTTGAACCTGGGATTCGAACCTGTGACCCTGCAATCACCATCTGCACTGTAGGCGGGTTGCCTAACCACTGGGCTATGGAGGTTTCCAAAAATTATGCTAAGCAGAGAGACTTTTCTCAAAGTATATTCTGTGTATTTAGTATTGATGTAGAACTTTAACAAAATCAATTAAAATAATAATAATAAACACAGTGCAACATCCAACCATCATCCACACGCACATTTATTCTAAGCCGTATGGAAGCATTTCCAAGGTACTCACTGGGGAACCACATGGCCATTTATGTATTGAGACTGTTAGCACTATCAGGTGGAAAATAACAAATACTACAAACACCAGTTGAACCTGGGATTCGAACCTGTGACCCTGCAATCACCATCTGCACTGTAGGCGGGTTGCCTAACCACTGGGCTATGGAGCCTCCTGAAGATTATGCTAAGCAGAGAGACTTTTCTCAAAGTATATTCTGTGTATTTAGTATTGATGTTGAACTTTATCAAAATCAATTACATTAATAATAATAAACAGTGCAACATGCAACTAAGTATACAACCATCATCCACATGCCCATTTGCTCTAAGCCATATGGAAGCATTTCTAAGATACTCACTGGGTAACCACATGGCCATTTATGTATTGAGACTGTTAGCACTATCAGGTGGAAAATGACAAATACTACAAACACCAGTTGAACCTGGGATTCGAACCTGTGACCCTGCAATCACCATCTGCACTGTAGGCGGGTTGCCTAACCACTGGGCTATGGAGCCTCCCGAAGATTATGCTAAGCAGAGAGACTTTTCTCAAAGTATATTCTGTGTATTTAGTATTGATGTTGAACTTTATCAAAATCAATTACATTAATAATAATAAACACAGTGCAACATGCAACTAAGTATACAACCATCATCCACATGCCCATTTGCTCTAAGCCATATGGAAGCATTTCTAAGGTACTCACTGGGTAACCACATGGCCATTTATGTATTGCAGGCCTGGCCAACTTGTGGCTCTCCAGATGTTGTGAAACTACACATCCCAGCATGCCCTGCCACAATTTTAGCATTCCTTAATAGCAAAACTGTGGCAAAGCATGATGGGACTTGTAGTTTTACAACAGCTGGAGAGCCACAGGTTGGCCAGGCCTGATGTATTGAGACTGTTAGCACTATTAGGTGGAAAATGACAAATACTACAAACACCAGTTGAACCTGGGATTCGAACCTGTGACCCTGCAATCACCATCTGCACTGTAGGCGGGTTGCCTAACCACTGGGCTATGGAGGCTCCCAAAGGTTACGCTAAGCAGAGAGACTTTTCTCAAAGTATATTCTGTGTATTTAGTATTGATGTAGAACTTTAACAAAATCAATTAAAATAATAATAATAAACACAGTGCAACATCCAACCACCATCCACACGCACATTTATTCTAAGCTGTATGGAAGCATTTCCAAGGTACTCACTGGGGAACCACATGGCCATTTATGTATTGAGACTGTTAGCACTATCAGGTGGAAAATGACAAATACTACAAACACCAGTTGAACCTGGGATTCGAACCTGTGACCCTACAATCACCATCAGCACTGTAGGCGGGTTGCCTAACCACTGGGCTATGGAGGCTCCCAAAGATTATGCTATGCAGAGAGACTTTTCTCAAATTATATTCTGTGTATTTAGTATTGATGTAGAACTTTAACAAAATCAATTAAAATAATAATAATAAACACAGTGCAACATCCAACCATCATCCACACGCACATTTATTCTAAGCAGTATGGAAGCATTTCCAAGGTACTCACTGGGGAACCACATGGCCATTTATGTATTGAGACTGTTAGCACTATCAGGTGGAAAATGACAAATACTACAAACACCAGTTGAACCTGGGATTCGAACCTGTGACCCTGCAATCACCATCTGCACTGTAGGCGGGTTGCCTAACCACTGGGCTATGGAGGCTCCCAAAGATTATGCTAAGCAGAGAGACTTTTCTCAAAGTATATTCTGTGTATTTAGTATTGATGTAGAACTTTAACAAAATCAATTAAAATAATAATAATAAACACAGTGCAACATCCAACCATCATCCACACGCACATTTATTCTAAGCCGTATGGAAGCATTTCCAAGGTACTCACTGGGGAACCACATGGCCATTTATGTATTGAGACTGTTAGCACTATCAGGTGGAAAATGACAAATACTACAAACACCAGTTGAACCTGGGATTCGAACCTGTGACCCTGCAATCACCATCTGCACTGTAGGCGGGTTGCCTAACCACTTGGCTATGGAGCCTCCTGAAGATTATGCTAAGCAGAGAGACTTTTCTCAAAGTATATTCTGTGTATTTAGTATTGATGTTGAACTTTATCAAAATCAATTACATTAATAATAATAAACACAGTGCAACATGCAACTAAGTATACAACCATCATCCACATGCCCATTTGCTCTAAGCCATATGGAAGCATTTCTAAAATACTCACTGGGTAACCACATGGCCATTTATGTATTGAGACTGTTAGCACTATCAGGTGGAAAATGACAAATACTACAAACACCAGTTGAACCTGGGATTCGAACCTGTGACCCTGCAATCACCATCTGCACTGTAGGCGGGTTGCCTAACCACTGGGCTATGGAGCCTCCCGAAGATTATGCTAAGCAGAGAGACTTTTCTCAAAGTATATTCTGTGTATTTAGTATTGATGTTGAACTTTATCAAAATCAATTACATTAATAATAATAAACACAGTGCAACATGCAACTAAGTATACAACCATCATCCACATGCCCATTTGCTCTAAGCCAGGCATTCCCAACCACGGTCCTCAAGGCACACCAACAGTGCAGGTTTTAGTGATATCCAGGCTTCAGCACAGGTGACTTAATTAGTAGCTCAGTTATTTTGATTTAACCATCTGTGCTGCAGCCTGGATATCACTAAAACCTGCACTGTTGGTGTGCCTTGAGGACCGTGGTTGGGAATGCCTGCTCTAAGCCATATGGAAGCATTTCTAAGATACTCACTGGGTAACCACATGGCCATTTATGTATTGAGACTGTTAGCACTATCAGGTGGAAAATGACAAATACTACAAACACCAGTTGAACCTGGGATTCGAACCTGTGACCCTGCAATCACCATCTGCACTGTAGGTGGGTTGCCTAACCACTGGGCTATGGAGGCTCCCAAAGATTATGCTAAGCAGAGAGACTTTTCTCAAAGTATATTCTGTGTATTTAGTATTGATGTAGAACTTTAACAAAATCAATTAAAATAATAATAATAAACACAGTGCAACATCCAACCACCATCCACACGCACATTTATTCTAAGCTGTATGGAAGCATTTCCAAGGTACTCACTGGGGAACCACATGGCCATTTATGTATTGAGACTGTTAGCACTATCAGGTGGAAAATGACAAATACTACAAACACCAGTTGAACCTGGGATTCGAACCTGTGACCCTGCAATCACCATCAGCACTGTAGGCGGGTTGCCTAACCACTGGGCTATGGAGGCTCCCAAAGATTATGCTATGCAGAGAGACTTTTCTCAAATTATATTCTGTGTATTTAGTATTGATGTAGAACTTTAACAAAATCAATTAAAATAATAATAATAAACACAGTGCAACATCCAACCATCATCCACACGCACATTTATTCTAAGCAGTATGGAAGCATTTCCAAGGTACTCACTGGGGAACCACATGGCCATTTATGTATTGAGACTGTTAGCACTATCAGGTGGAAAATGACAAATACTACAAACACCAGTTGAACCTGGGATTCGAACATGTGACCCTGCAATCACCATCTGCACTGTAGGCGGGTTGCCTAACCACTGGGCTATGGAGGCTCCCAAAGATTATGCTAAGCAGAGAGACTTTTCTCAAAGTATATTCTGTGTATTTAGTATTGATGTAGAACTTTAACAAAATCAATTAAAATAATAATAATAAACACAGTGCAACATCCAACCATCATCCACACGCACATTTATTCTAAGCCGTATGGAAGCATTTCCAAGGTACTCACTGGGGAACCACATGGCCATTTATGTATTGAGACTGTTAGCACTATCAGGTGGAAAATGACAAATACTACAAACACCAGTTGAACCTGGGATTCGAACCTGTGACCCTGCAATCACCATCTGCACTGTAGGCGGGTTGCCTAACCACTGGGCTATGGAGCCTCCTGAAGATTATGCTAAGCAGAGAGACTTTTCTCAAAGTATATTCTGTGTATTTAGTATTGATGTTGAACTTTATCAAAATCAATTACATTAATAATAATAAACACAGTGCAACATGCAACTAAGTATACAACCATCATCCACATGCCCATTTGCTCTAAGCCATATGGAAGCATTTCTAAGATACTCACTGGGTAACCACATGGCCATTTATGTATTGAGACTGTTAGCACTATCAGGTGGAAAATGACAAATACTACAAACACCAGTTGAACCTGGGATTCGAACCTGTGACCCTGCAATCACCATCTGCACTGTAGGCGGGTTGCCTAACCACTGGGCTATGGAGCCTCCCGAAGATTATGCTAAGCAGAGAGACTTTTCTCAAAGTATATTCTGTGTATTTAGTATTGATGTTGAACTTTATCAAAATCAATTACATTTATAATAATAAACACAGTGCAACATGCAACTAAGTATACAACCATCATCCACATGCCCATTTGCTCTAAGCCAGGCATTCCCAACCACGGTCCTCAAGGCACACCAACAGTGCAGGTTTTAGTGATATCCAGGCTTCAGCACAGGTGACTTAATTAGTAGCTCAGTTATTTTGATTTAACCATCTGTGCTGCAGCCTGGATATCACTAAAACCTGCACTGTTGGTGTGCCTTGAGGACCGTGGTTGGGAATGCCTGCTCTAAGCCATATGGAAGCATTTCTAAGATACTCACTGGGTAACCACATGGCCATTTATGTATTGAGACTGTTAGCACTATCAGGTGGAAAATGACAAATACTACAAACACCAGTTGAACCTGGGATTCGAACCTGTGACCCTGCAATCACCATCTGCACTGTAGGTGGGTTGCCTAACCACTGGGCTATGGAGGCTCCCAAAGATTATGCTAAGCAGAGAGACTTTTCTCAAAGTATATTCTGTGTATTTAGTATTGATGTAGAACTTTAACAAAATCAATTAAAATAATAATAATAAACACAGTGCAACATCCAACCATCATCCACACGCACATTTATTCTAAGCCGTATGGAAGCATTTCCAAGGTTCTCACTGGGGAACCACATGGCCATTTATGTATTGAGACTGTTAGCACTATCAGGTGGAAAATGACAAATACTACAAACACCAGTTGAACCTGGGATTCGAACCTGTGACCCTGCAATCACCATCTGCACTGTAGGCGGGTTGCCTAACCACTGGGCTATTGAGCCTCCCGAAGATTATGCTAAGCAGAGAGACTTTTCTCAAAGTATATTCTGTGTATTTAGTATTGATGTTGAACTTTATCAAAATCAATTACATTAATAATAATAAACACAGTGCAACATGCAACTAAGTATACAACCATCATCCACATGCCCATTTGCTCTAAGCCAGGCATGTCAAACTCATGGCCCTCCAGCTGTTGTGAAACTACAAGTCCCAGCATGCTTTGCCAGCATACCTTCCACTGATCAGCTGGTAAAGCATGCTGGGACTTGTAGTTTCACAACAGCTGGATGACCATGAGTTTGACATGCCTGCTCTAAGCCATATGGAAGCATTTCTAAGATACTCACTGGGTAACCACATGGCCATTTATGTATTGAGACTGTTAGCACTATCAGGTGGAAAATGACAAATACTACAAACACCAGTTGAACCTGGGATTCGAACCTGTTACCCTGCAATCACCATCTGCACTGTAGGCAGGTTGCCTAACCACTGGGCTATGGAGGCTCCCAAAGATTATGCTAAGCAGAGAGACTTTTCTCAAAGTATATTCTGTGTATTTAGTATTGATGTAGAACTTTAACAAAATCAATTAAAATAATAATAATAATAAACACAGTGCAACATCCAACCATCATCCACACGCACATTTATTCTAAGCCGTATGGAAGCATTTCCAAGGTACTCACTGGGGAACCACATGGCCATTTATGTATTGAGACTGTTAGCACTATCAGGTGGAAAATGACAAATACTACAAACACCAGTTGAACCTGGGATTCGAACCTGTGACCCTGCAATCACCATCTGCACTGTAGGCAGGTTGCCTAACCACTGGGCTATGGAGCCTCCCGAAGATTATGCTAAGCAGAGAGACTTTTCTCAAAGTATATTCTGTGTATTTAGTATTGATGTTGAACTTTATCAAAATCAATTACATTAATAATAATAAACACAGTGCAACATGCAACTAAGTATACAACCATCATCCACATGCCCATTTGCTCTAAGCCATATGGAAGCATTTCTAAGATACTCACTGGGTAACCACATGGCCATTTATGTATTGAGACTGTTAGCACTATCAGGTGGAAAATGACAAATACTACAAACACCAGTTGAACCTGGGATTCGAACCTGTGACCCTGCAATCACCATCTGCACTGTAGGCGGGTTGCCTAACCACTTGGCTATGGAGCCTCCTGAAGATTATGCTAAGCAGAGAGACTTTTCTCAAAGTATATTCTGTGTATTTAGTATTGATGTTGAACTTTATCAAAATCAATTACATTAATAATAATAAACACAGTGCAACATGCAACTAAGTATACAACCATCATCCACATGCCCATTTGCTCTAAGCCATATGGAAGCATTTCTAAAATACTCACTGGGTAACCACATGGCCATTTATGTATTGAGACTGTTAGCACTATCAGGTGGAAAATGACAAATACTACAAACACCAGTTGAACCTGGGATTCGAACCTGTGACCCTGCAATCACCATCTGCACTGTAGGCGGGTTGCCTAACCACTGGGCTATGGAGCCTCCCGAAGATTATGCTAAGCAGAGAGACTTTTCTCAAAGTATATTCTGTGTATTTAGTATTGATGTTGAACTTTATCAAAATCAATTACATTAATAATAATAAACACAGTGCAACATGCAACTAAGTATACAACCATCATCCACATGCCCATTTGCTCTAAGCCAGGCATTCCCAACCACGGTCCTCAAGGCACACCAACAGTGCAGGTTTTAGTGATATCCAGGCTTCAGCACAGGTGACTTAATTAGTAGCTCAGTTATTTTGATTTAACCATCTGTGCTGCAGCCTGGATATCACTAAAACCTGCACTGTTGGTGTGCCTTGAGGACCGTGGTTGGGAATGCCTGCTCTAAGCCATATGGAAGCATTTCTAAGATACTCACTGGGTAACCACATGGCCATTTATGTATTGAGACTGTTAGCACTATCAGGTGGAAAATGACAAATACTACAAACACCAGTTGAACCTGGGATTCGAACCTGTGACCCTGCAATCACCATCTGCACTGTAGGTGGGTTGCCTAACCACTGGGCTATGGAGGCTCCCAAAGATTATGCTAAGCAGAGAGACTTTTCTCAAAGTATATTCTGTGTATTTAGTATTGATGTAGAACTTTAACAAAATCAATTAAAATAATAATAATAAACACAGTGCAACATCCAACCACCATCCACACGCACATTTATTCTAAGCTGTATGGAAGCATTTCCAAGGTACTCACTGGGGAACCACATGGCCATTTATGTATTGAGACTGTTAGCACTATCAGGTGGAAAATGACAAATACTACAAACACCAGTTGAACCTGGGATTCGAACCTGTGACCCTGCAATCACCATCAGCACTGTAGGCGGGTTGCCTAACCACTGGGCTATGGAGGCTCCCAAAGATTATGCTATGCAGAGAGACTTTTCTCAAATTATATTCTGTGTATTTAGTATTGATGTAGAACTTTAACAAAATCAATTAAAATAATAATAATAAACACAGTGCAACATCCAACCATCATCCACACGCACATTTATTCTAAGCAGTATGGAAGCATTTCCAAGGTACTCACTGGGGAACCACATGGCCATTTATGTATTGAGACTGTTAGCACTATCAGGTGGAAAATGACAAATACTACAAACACCAGTTGAACCTGGGATTCGAACATGTGACCCTGCAATCACCATCTGCACTGTAGGCGGGTTGCCTAACCACTGGGCTATGGAGGCTCCCAAAGATTATGCTAAGCAGAGAGACTTTTCTCAAAGTATATTCTGTGTATTTAGTATTGATGTAGAACTTTAACAAAATCAATTAAAATAATAATAATAAACACAGTGCAACATCCAACCATCATCCACACGCACATTTATTCTAAGCCGTATGGAAGCATTTCCAAGGTACTCACTGGGGAACCACATGGCCATTTATGTATTGAGACTGTTAGCACTATCAGGTGGAAAATGACAAATACTACAAACACCAGTTGAACCTGGGATTCGAACCTGTGACCCTGCAATCACCATCTGCACTGTAGGCGGGTTGCCTAACCACTGGGCTATGGAGCCTCCTGAAGATTATGCTAAGCAGAGAGACTTTTCTCAAAGTATATTCTGTGTATTTAGTATTGATGTTGAACTTTATCAAAATCAATTACATTAATAATAATAAACACAGTGCAACATGCAACTAAGTATACAACCATCATCCACATGCCCATTTGCTCTAAGCCAGGCATTCCCAACCACGGTCCTCAAGGCACACCAACAGTGCAGGTTTTAGTGATATCCAGGCTTCAGCACAGGTGACTTAATTAGTAGCTCAGTTATTTTGATTTAACCATCTGTGCTGCAGCCTGGATATCACTAAAACCTGCACTGTTGGTGTGCCTTGAGGACCGTGGTTGGGAATGCCTGCTCTAAGCCATATGGAAGCATTTCTAAGATACTCACTGGGTAACCACATGGCCATTTATGTATTGAGACTGTTAGCACTATCAGGTGGAAAATGACAAATACTACAAACACCAGTTGAACCTGGGATTCGAACCTGTGACCCTGCAATCACCATCTGCACTGTAGGTGGGTTGCCTAACCACTGGGCTATGGAGGCTCCCAAAGATTATGCTAAGCAGAGAGACTTTTCTCAAAGTATATTCTGTGTATTTAGTATTGATGTAGAACTTTAACAAAATCAATTAAAATAATAATAATAAACACAGTGCAACATCCAACCATCATCCACACGCACATTTATTCTAAGCCGTATGGAAGCATTTCCAAGGTTCTCACTGGGGAACCACATGGCCATTTATGTATTGAGACTGTTAGCACTATCAGGTGGAAAATGACAAATACTACAAACACCAGTTGAACCTGGGATTCGAACCTGTGACCCTGCAATCACCATCTGCACTGTAGGCGGGTTGCCTAACCACTGGGCTATTGAGCCTCCCGAAGATTATGCTAAGCAGAGAGACTTTTCTCAAAGTATATTCTGTGTATTTAGTATTGATGTTGAACTTTATCAAAATCAATTACATTAATAATAATAAACACAGTGCAACATGCAACTAAGTATACAACCATCATCCACATGCCCATTTGCTCTAAGCCAGGCATGTCAAACTCATGGCCCTCCAGCTGTTGTGAAACTACAAGTCCCAGCATGCTTTGCCAGCATACCTTCCACTGATCAGCTGGTAAAGCATGCTGGGACTTGTAGTTTCACAACAGCTGGATGACCATGAGTTTGACATGCCTGCTCTAAGCCATATGGAAGCATTTCTAAGATACTCACTGGGTAACCACATGGCCATTTATGTATTGAGACTGTTAGCACTATCAGGTGGAAAATGACAAATACTACAAACACCAGTTGAACCTGGGATTCGAACCTGTTACCCTGCAATCACCATCTGCACTGTAGGCAGGTTGCCTAACCACTGGGCTATGGAGGCTCCCAAAGATTATGCTAAGCAGAGAGACTTTTCTCAAAGTATATTCTGTGTATTTAGTATTGATGTAGAACTTTAACAAAATCAATTAAAATAATAATAATAATAAACACAGTGCAACATCCAACCATCATCCACACGCACATTTATTCTAAGCCGTATGGAAGCATTTCCAAGGTACTCACTGGGGAACCACATGGCCATTTATGTATTGAGACTGTTAGCACTATCAGGTGGAAAATGACAAATACTACAAACACCAGTTGAACCTGGGATTCGAACCTGTGACCCTGCAATCACCATCTGCACTGTAGGCAGGTTGCCTAACCACTGGGCTATGGAGCCTCCCGAAGATTATGCTAAGCAGAGAGACTTTTCTCAAAGTATATTCTGTGTATTTAGTATTGATGTTGAACTTTATCAAAATCAATTACATTAATAATAATAAACACAGTGCAACATGCAACTAAGTATACAACCATCATCCACATGCCCATTTGCTCTAAGCCATATGGAAGCATTTCTAAGATACTCACTGGGTAACCACATGGCCATTTATGTATTGAGACTGTTAGCACTATCAGGTGGAAAATGACAAATACTACAAACACCAGTTGAACCTGGGATTCGAACCTGTGACCCTGCAATCACCATCTGCACTGTAGGCGGGTTGCCTAACCACTGGGCTATGGAGGCTCCCAAAGATTATGCTAAGCAGAGAGACTTTTCTCAAAGTATATTCTGTGTATTTAGTATTGATGTTGAACTTTATCAAAATCAATTACATTAATAATAATAAACACAGTGCAACATGCAACTAAGTATACAACCATCATCCACATGCCCATTTGCTCTAAGCCAGGCATGTCAAACTCATGGCCCTCCAGCTGTTGTGAAACTACAAGTCCCAGCATGCTTTGCCAGCATACCTTCCACTGATCAGCTGGTAAAGCATGCTGGGACTTGTAGTTTCACAACAGCTGGATGACCATGAGTTTGACATGCCTGCTCTAAGCCATATGGAAGCATTTCTAAGATACTCACTGGGTAACCACATGGCCATTTATGTATTGAGACTGTTAGCACTATCAGGTGGAAAATGACAAATACTACAAACACCAGTTGAACCTGGGATTCGAACCTGTTACCCTGCAATCACCATCTGCACTGTAGGCAGGTTGCCTAACCACTGGGCTATGGAGGCTCCCAAAGATTATGCTAAGCAGAGAGACTTTTCTCAAAGTATATTCTGTGTATTTAGTATTGATGTAGAACTTTAACAAAATCAATTAAAATAATAATAATAAACACAGTGCAACATCCAACCATCATCCACACGCACATTTATTCTAAGCCGTATGGAAGCATTTCCAAGGTACTCACTGGGGAACCACATGGCCATTTATGTAGAGACTGTTAGCACTATCAGGTGGAAAATGACAAATACTACAAACACCAGTTGAACCTGGGATTCAGAACCTGTGACCCTGCAATCACCATCTGCACTATAGGCGGGTTGCCTAACCACTGGGCTATGGAGCCTCCCGAAGATTATGCTAAGCAGAGAGACTTTTCTCAAAGTATATTCTGTGTATTTAGTATTGATGTTGAACTTTATCAAAATCAATTACAATAATAATAATAAACACAGTGCAACATGCAACTAAGTTTACAACCATCATCCACATGCCCATTTGCTCTAAGCCATATGGAAGCATTTCTAAGATACTCACTGGGTAACCACATGGCCATTTATGTATTGAGACTGTTAGCACTATCAGGTGGAAAATGACAAATACTACAAACACCAGTTGAACCTGGGATTCAAACCTGTGACCCTGCAATCACCATCTGCACTGTAGGCGGGTTGCCTAACCACTGGGCTATGGAGGTTCCCGAAGACTACGCTAAGCAGAGAGACTTTTCTCAAAGTATATTCTGTGTATTTAGTATTGATGTAGAACTTTAACAAAATCAATTAAAATAATAATAATAAACACAGTGCAACATCCAACCATCATCCACACGCACATTTATTCTAAGCAGTATGGAAGCATTTCCAAGGTACTCACTGGGGAACCACATGGCCATTTATGTATTGAGACTGTTAGCACTATCAGGTGGAAAATGACAAATACTACAAACACCAGTTGAACCTGGGATTCGAACCTGTGACCCTGCAATCACCATCTGCACTGTAGGCGGGTTGCCTAACCACTGGGCTATGGAGGCTCCCAAAGATTATGCTAAGCAGAGAGACTTTTCTCAAAGTATATTCTGTGTATTTAGTATTGATGTAGAACTTTAACAAAATCAATTAAAATAATAATAATAAACACAGTGCAACATCCAACCATCATCCACACGCACATTTATTCTAAGCCGTATGGAAGCATTTCCAAGGTACTCACTGGGGAACCACATGGCCATTTATGTAGAGACTGTTAGCACTATCAGGTGGAAAATGACAAATACTACAAACACCAGTTGAACCTGGGATTCAGAACCTGTGACCCTGCAATCACCATCTGCACTATAGGCGGGTTGCCTAACCACTGGGCTATGGAGCCTCCCGAAGATTATGCTAAGCAGAGAGACTTTTCTCAAAGTATATTCTGTGTATTTAGTATTGATGTTGAACTTTATCAAAATCAATTACAATAATAATAATAAACACAGTGCAACATGCAACTAAGTTTACAACCATCATCCACATGCCCATTTGCTCTAAGCCATATGGAAGCATTTCTAAGATACTCACTGGGTAACCACATGGCCATTTATGTATTGAGACTGTTAGCACTATCAGGTGGAAAATGACAAATACTACAAACACCAGTTGAACCTGGGATTCAAACCTGTGACCCTGCAATCACCATCTGCACTGTAGGCGGGTTGCCTAACCACTGGGCTATGGAGGTTCCCGAAGACTACGCTAAGCAGAGAGACTTTTCTCAAAGTATATTCTGTGTATTTAGTATTGATGTAGAACTTTAACAAAATCAATTAAAATAATAATAATAAACACAGTGCAACATCCAACCATCATCCACACGCACATTTATTCTAAGCAGTATGGAAGCATTTCCAAGGTACTCACTGGGGAACCACATGGCCATTTATGTATTGAGACTGTTAGCACTATCAGGTGGAAAATGACAAATACTACAAACACCAGTTAAACCTGGGATTCGAACCTGTGACCCTGCAATCACCATCTGCACTGTAGGCGGGTTGCCTAACCACTGGGCTATGGAGGCTCCCAAATATTATGCTAAGCAGAGAGACTTTTCTCAAAGTATATTCTGTGTATTTAGTATTGATGTAGAACTTTAACAAAATCAATTAAAATAATAATAATAAACACAGTGCAACATCCAACCATCATCCACACGCACATTTATTCTAAGCCGTATGGAAGCATTTCCAAGGTACTCACTGGGGAACCACATGGCCATTTATGTATTGAGACTGTTAGCACTATCAGGTGGAAAATGACAAATACTACAAACACCAGTTGAACCTGGGATTTGAACCTGTGACCCTGCGATCACCATCTGCACTGTAGGCGGGTTGCCTAACCACTGGGCTATGGATCCTCCCGAAGATTATGCTAAGCAGAGAGACTTTTCTCAAAGTATATTCTGTGTATTTAGTATTGATGTTGAACTTTATCAAAATCAATTACATTAATAATAATAAACACAGTGCAACATGCAACTAAGTATACAACCATCATCCACATGCCCATTTGCTCTAAGCCAGGCATGTCAAACTCATGGCCCTCCAGCTGTTGTGAAACTACAAGTCCCAGCATGCTTTGCCAGCATACCTTCCACTGATCAGCTGGTAAAGCATGCTGAGACTTGTAGTTTCACAACAGCTGGATGACCATGAGTTTGACATGCCTGCTCTAAGCCATATAGAAGCATTTCTAAGATACTCATTGGGTAACCACATGGCCATTTATGTATTGAGACTGTTAGCACTATCAGGTGGAAAATGACAAATACTACAAACACCAGTTGAACCTGGGATTCGAACCTGTTACCCTGCAATCACCATCTGCATTGTAGGCAGGTTGCCTAACCACTGGGCTATGGAGGCTCCCAAAGATTATGCTAAGCAGAGAGACTTTTCTCAAAGTATATTCTGTGTATTTAGTATTGATGTAGAACTTTAACAAAATCAATTAAAATAATAATAATAAACACAGTGCAACATCCAACCATCATCCACACGCACATTTATTCTAAGCCGTATGGAAGCATTTCCAAGGTACTCACTGGGGAACCACATGGCCATTTATGTATTGAGACTGTTAGCACTATCAGGTGGAAAATGACAAATACTACAAACACCAGTTGAACCTGGGATTCGAACCTGTGACCCTGCAATCACCATCTGCACTGTAGGCAGGTTGCCTAACCACTGGGCTATGGAGCCTCCCGAAGATTATGCTAAGCAGAGAGACTTTTCTCAAAGTATATTCTGTGTATTTAGTATTGATGTTGAACTTTATCAAAATCAATTACATTAATAATAATAAACACAGTGCAACATGCAACTAAGTATACAACCATCATCCACATGCCCATTTGCTCTAAGCCATAAGGAAGCATTTCTAAGATACTCACTGGGGAACCACATGGCCATTTATGTATTGAGACTGTTAGCACTATCAGGTGGAAAATGACAAATACTACAAACACCAGTTGAACCTGGGATTCGAACCTGTGACCCTGCAATCACCATCTGCACTGTAGGCGGGTTGCCTAACCACTGGGCTATGGAGGCTCCCAAAGATTATGCTAAGCAGAGAGACTTTTCTCAAAGTATATTCTGTGTATTTAGTATTGATGTAGAACTTTAACAAAATCAATTAAAATAATAATAATAAACACAGTGCAACATCCAACCATCATCCACATGCACATTTATTCTAAGCCGTATGGAAGCATTTCCAAGGTACTCACTGGGGAACCACATGGCCATTTATGTATTGAGACTGTTAGCACTATCAGGTGGAAAATGACAAATACTACAAACACCAGTTGAACCTGGGATTCGAACCTGTGACCCTGCAATCACCATCTGCACTGTAGGCGGGTTGCCTAACCACTGGGCTATGGAGCCTCCCGAAGATTATGCTAAGCAGAGAGACTTTTCTCAAAGTATATTCTGTGTATTTAGTATTGATGTTGAACTTTATCAAAATCAATTACATTAATAATAATAAACACAGTGCAACATGCAACTAAGTATACAACCATCATCCACATGCCCATTTGCTCTAAGCCATATGGAAGCATTTCTAAGATACTCACTGGGTAACCACATGGCCATTTATGTATTGAGACTGTTAGCACTATCAGGTGGAAAATGACAAATACTACAAACACCAGTTGAACCTGGGATTTGAACCTGTGACCCTGCAATCACCATCTGCACTGTAGGCGGGTTGCCTAACCACTGGGCTATGGAGCCTCCCGAAGATTATGCTAAGCAGAGAGACTTTTCTCAAAGTATATTCTGTGTATTTAGTATTGATGTTGAACTTTATCAAAATCAATTACATTAATAATAATAAACACAGTGCAACATGCAACTAAGTATACAACCATCATCCACATGCCCATTTGCTCTAAGCCAGGCATTCCCAACCACGGTCCTCAAGGCACACCAACAGTGCAGGTTTTAGTGATATCCAGGCTTCAGCACAGGTGACTTAATTAGTAGCTCAGTTATTTTGATTTAACCATCTGTGCTGCAGCCTGGATATCACTAAAACCTGCACTGTTGGTGTGCCTTGAGGACCGTGGTTGGGAATGCCTGCTCTAAGCCATATGGAAGCATTTCTAAGATACTCACTGGGTAACCACATGGCCATTTATGTATTGAGACTGTTAGCACTATCAGGTGGAAAATGACAAATACTACAAACACCAGTTGAACCTAGGATTCGAACCTGTGACCCTGCAATCACCATCTGCACTGTAGGCAGGTTGCCTAACCACTGGGCTATGGAGGCTCCCAAAGATTATGCTAAGCAGAGAGACTTTTCTCAAAGTATATTCTGTGTATTTAGTATTGATGTAGAACTTTAACAAAATCAATTAAAATAATAATAATAAACACAGTGCAACATCCAACCATCATCCACACGCACATTTATTCTAAGCCGTATGGAAGCATTTCCAAGGTACTCACTGGGGAACCACATGGCCATTTATGTATTGAGACTGTTAGCACTATCAGGTGGAAAATGACAAATACTAGAAACACCAGTTGAACCTGGGATTCGAACCTGTGACCCTGCAATCACCATCTGCACTGTAGGCGGGTTGCCTAACCACTGGGCTATGGAGCCTCCCAAAGATTTTGCTAAGCAGAGAGACTTTTCTCAAAGTATATTCTGTGTATTTAGTATTGATGTTGAACTTTATCAAAATCAATTACATTAATAATAATAAACACAGTGCAACATGCAACTAAGTATACAACCATCATCCACATGCCCATTTGCTCTAAGCCATATGGAAGCATTTCTAAGATACTCACTGGGTAACCACATGGCCATTTATGTATTGAGACTGTTAGCACTATCAGGTGGAAAATGACAAATACTACAAACACCAGTTGAACCTGGGATTCGAATCTGTGACCCTGCAATCACCATCTGCACTGTAGGCGGGTTGCCTAACCACTGGGCTATGGAGGCTCCCAAAGATTTTGCTAAGCAGAGAGACTTTTCTCAAAGTATATTCTGTGTATTTAGTATTGATGTAGAACTTTAACAAAATCAATTAAAATAATAATAATAAACACAGTGCAACATCCAACCATCATCCACACGCACATTTATTCTAAGCCGTATGGAAGCATTTCCAAGGTACTCACTGGGGAACCACATGGCCATTTATGTATTGAGACTGTTAGCACTATCAGGTGGAAAATGACAAATACTACAAACACCAGTTGAACCTGGGATTTGAACCTGTGACCCTGCAATCACCATCTGCACTGTAGGCGGGTTGCCTAACCACTGGGCTATTGAGCCTCCCGAAGATTATGCTAAGCAGAGAGACTTTTCTCAAAGTATATTCTGTGTATTTAGTATTGATGTTGAACTTTATCAAAATCAATTACATTAATAATAATAAACACAGTGCAACATGCAACTAAGTATACAACCATCATCCACATGCCCATTTGCTCTAAGCCAGGCATGTCAAACTCATGGCCCTCCAGCTGTTGTGAAACTACAAGTCCCAGCATGCTTTGCCAGCATACCTTCCACTGATCAGCTGGTACTTGTAGTTTCACAACAGCTGGATGACCATGAGTTTGACATGCCTGCTCTAAGCCATATGGAAGCATTTCTAAGATACTCACTGGGTAACCACATGGCCATTTATGTATTGAGACTGTTAGCACTATCAGGTGGAAAATGACAAATACTACAAACACCAGTTGAACCTGGGATTCGAACCTGTTACCCTGCAATCACCATCTGCACTGTAGGCAGGTTGCCTAACCACTGGGCTATGGAGGCTCCCAAAGATTATGCTAAGCAGAGAGACTTTTCTCAAAGTATATTCTGTGTATTTAGTATTGATGTAGAACTTTAACAAAATCAATTAAAATAATAATAATAAACACAGTGCAACATCCAACCATCATCCACACGCACATTTATTCTAAGCCGTATGGAAGCATTTCCAAGGTACTCACTGGGGAACCACATGGCCATTTATGTATTGAGACTGTTAGCACTATCAGGTGGAAAATGACAAATACTACAAACACCAGTTGAACCTGGGATTCGAACCTGTGACCCTGCAATCACCATCTGCACTGTAGGCAGGTTGCCTAACCACTGGGCTATGGAGCCTCCCGAAATTATGCTAAGCCGAGAGACTTTTCTCAAAGTATATTCTGTGTATTTAGTATTGATGTTGAACTTTATCAAAATCAATTACATTAATAATAATAAACACAGTGCAACATGCAACTAAGTATACAACCATCATCCACATGCCCATTTGCTCTAAGCCATATGGAAGCATTTCTAAGATACTCACTGGGTAACCACATGGCCATTTATGTATTGAGACTGTTAGCACTATCAGGTGGAAAATGACAAATACTACAAACACCAGTTGAACCTGGGATTCGAACCTGTGACCCTGCAATCACCATCTGCCCTGTAGGCGGGTTGCCTAACCACTGGGCTATGGAGGCTCCCAAAGATTATGCTAAGCAGAGAGACTTTTCTCAAAGTATATTCTGTGTATTTAGTATTGATGTAGAACTTTAACAAAATCAATTAAAATAATAATAATAAACACAGTGCAACATCCAACCATCATCCACACGCACATTTATTCTAAGCCGTATGGAAGCATTTCCAAGGTACTCACTGGGGAACCACATGGCCATTTATGTATTGAGACTGTTAGCACTATCAGGTGGAAAATGACAAATACTACAAACACCAGTTGAATCTGGGATTCAGAACCTGTGACCCTGCAATCACCATCTGCACTATAGGCGGGTTGCCTAACCACTGGGCTATGGAGCCTCCCGAAGATTATGCTAAGCAGAGAGACTTTTCTCAAAGTATATTCTGTGTATTTAGTATTGATGTTGAACTTTATCAAAATCAATTACAATAATAATAATAAACACAGTGCAACATGCAACTAAGTTTACAACCATCATCCACATGCCCATTTGCTCTAAGCCATATGGAAGCATTTCTAAGATACTCACTGAGTAACCACATGGCCATTTATGTATTGAGACTGTTAGCACTATCAGGTGGAAAATGACAAATACTACAAACACCAGTTGAACCTGGGATTTGAACCTGTGACCCTGCAATCACCATCTGCACTGGAGGCGGGTTGCCTAACCACTGGGCTATGGAGGTTCCCGAAGACTACGCTAAGCAGAGAGACTTTTCTCAAAGTATATTCTGTGTATTTAGTATTGATGTAGAACTTTAACAAAATCAATTAAAATAATAATAATAAACACAGTGCAACATCCAACCATCATCCACACGCACATTTATTCTAAGCAGTATGGAAGCATTTCCAAGGTACTCACTGGGGAACCACATGGCCATTTATGTATTGAGACTGTTAGCACTATCAGGTGGAAAATGACAAATACTACAAACACCAGTTGAACCTGGGATTCGAACCTGTGACCCTGCAATCACCATCTGCACTGTAGGCGGGTTGCCTAACCACTGGGCTATGGAGCCTCCCGAAGATTATGCTAAGCAGAGAGACTTTTCTCAAAGTATATTCTGTGTATTTAGTATTGATGTTGAACTTTATCAAAATCAATTACATTAATAATAATAAACACAGTGCAACATGCAACTAAGTATACAACCATCATCCACATGCCCATTTGCTCTAAGCCAGGCATGTCAAACTCATGGCCCTCCAGCTGTTGTGAAACTACAAGTCCCAGCATGCTTTGCCAGCATACCTTCCACTGATCAGCTGGTAAAGCATGCTGAGACTTGTAGTTTCACAACAGCTGGATGACCATGAGTTTGACATGCCTGCTCTAAGCCATATAGAAGCATTTCTAAGATACTCACTGGGTAACCACATGGCCATTTATGTATTGAGACTGTTAGCACTATCAGGTGGAAAATGACAAATACTACAAACACCAGTTGAACCTGGGATTCGAACCTGTTACCCTGCAATCACCATCTGCACTGTAGGCAGGTTGCCTAACCACTGGGCTATGGAGGCTCCCAAAGATTATGCTAAGCAGAGAGACTTTTCTCAAAGTATATTCTGTGTATTTAGTATTGATGTAGAACTTTAACAAAATCAATTAAAATAATAATAATAAACACAGTGCAACATCCAACCATCATCCACACGCACATTTATTCTAAGCCGTATGGAAGCATTTCCAAGGTACTCACTGGGGAACCACATGGCCATTTATGTATTGAGACTGTTAGCACTATCAGGTGGAAAATGACAAATACTACAAACACCAGTTGAACCTGGGATTCGAACCTGTGACCCTGCAATCACCATCTGCACTGTAGGCAGGTTGCCTAACCACTGGGCTATGGAGCCTCCCGAAGATTATGCTAAGCAGAGAGACTTTTCTCAAAGTATATTCTGTGTATTTAGTATTGATGTTGAACTTTATCAAAATCAATTACATTAATAATAATAAACACAGTGCAACATGCAACTAAGTATACAACCATCATCCACATGCCCATTTGCTCTAAGCCATATGGAAGCATTTCTAAGATACTCACTGGGGAACCACATGGCCATTTATGTATTGAGACTGTTAGCACTATCAGGTGGAAATTGACAAATACTACAAACACCAGTTGAACCTGGGATTCGAACCTGTGACCCTGCAATCACCATCTGCACTGTAGGCGGGTTGCCTAACCACTGGGCTATGGAGCCTCCCGAAGATTATGCTAAGCAGAGAGACTTTTCTCAAAGTATATTCTGTGTATTTAGTATTGATGTTGAACTTTATCAAAATCAATTACATTAATAATAATAAACACAGTGCAACATGCAACTAAGTATACAACCATCATCCACATGCCCATTTGCTCTAAGCCAGGCATTCCCAACCACGGTCCTCAAGGCACACCAACAGTGCAGGTTTTAGTGATATCCAGGCTTCAGCACAGGTGACTTAATTAGTAGCTCAGTTATTTTGATTTAACCATCTGTGCTGCAGCCTGGATATCACTAAAACCTGCACTGTTGGTGTGCCTTGAGGACCGTGGTTGGGAATGCCTGCTCTAAGCCATATGGAAGCATTTCTAAGATACTCACTGGGTAACCACATGGCCATATATGTATTGAGACTGTTAGCACTATCAGGTGGAAAATGACAAATACTACAAACACCAGTTGAACCTGGGATTCGAACCTGTGACCCTGCAGTCACCATCTGCACTGTAGGCAGGTTGCCTAACCACTGGGCTATGGAGGCTCCCAAAGATTACGCTAAGCAGAGAGACTTTTCTCAAAGTATATTCTGTGTATTTAGTATTGATGTAGAACTTTAACAAAATCAATTAAAATAATAATAATAAACACAGTGCAACATCCAACCATCATCCACACGCACATTTATTCTAAGCCGTATGGAAGCATTTCCAAGGTACTCACTGGGGAACCACATGGCCATTTATGTATTGAGACTGTTAGCACTATCAGGTGGAAAATGACAAATACTACAAACACCAGTTGAACCTGGGATTCAGAACCTGTGACCCTGCAATCACCATCTGCACTATAGGCGGGTTGCCTAACCACTGGGCTATGGAGCCTCCCGAAGATTATGCTAAGCAGAGAGACTTTTCTCAAAGTATATTCTGTGTATTTAGTATTGATGTTGAACTTTATCAAAATCAATTACAATAATAATAATAAACACAGTGCAACATGCAACTAAGTATACAACCATCATCCACATGCCCATTTGCTCTAAGCCATATGGAAGCATTTCTAAGGTACTCACTGGGTAACCACATGGCCATTTATGTATTGAGACTGTTAGCACTATCAGGTGGAAAATGACAAATACTACAAACACCAGTTGAACCTGGGATTCGAACCTGTTACCCTGCAATCACCATCTGCACTGTAGGCGGGTTGCCTAACCACTGGGCTATGGAGGCTCCCAAAGATTACGCTAAGCAGAGAGACTTTTCTCAAAGTATATTCTGTGTATTTAGTATTGATGTAGAACTTTAACAAAATCAATTAAAATAATAATAATAAACACAGTGCAACATCCAACCACCATCCACACGCACATTTATTCTAAGCCGTATGGAAGCATTTCCAAGGTACTCACTGGGGAACCACATGGCCATTTATGTATTGAGACTGTTAGCACTATCAGGTGGAAAATGACAAATACTACAAACACCAGTTGAACCTGGGATTCGAACCTGTGACCCTGCAATCACCATCAGCACTGTAGGCGGGTTGCCTAACCACTGGGCTATGGAGGCTCCCAAAGATTATGCTATGCAGAGAGACTTTTCTCAAAGTATATTCTGTGTATTTAGTATTGATGTAGAACTTTAACAAAATCAATTAAAATAATAATAATAAACACAGTGCAACATCCAACCATCATCCACACGCACATTTATTCTAAGCAGTATGGAAGCATTTCCAAGGTACTCACTGGGGAACCACATGGCCATTTATGTATTGAGACTGTTAGCACTATCAGGTGGAAAATAACAAATACTACAAACACCAGTTGAACCTGGGATTTGAACCTGTGACCCTGCAATCACCATCTGCACTGTAGGCGGGTTGCCTAACCACTGGGCTATGGAGGCTCCCAAAGATTATGCTAAGCAGAGAGACTTTTCTAAAAGTATATTCTGTGTATTTAGTATTGATGTAGAACTTTAACAAAATCAATTAAAATAATAATAATAAACACAGTGCAACATCCAACCATCATCCACACGCACATTTATTCTAAGCCGTATGGAAGCATTTCCAAGGTACTCACTGGGGAACCACATGGCCATTTATGTATTGAGACTGTTAGCACTATCAGGTGGAAAATGACAAATACTACAAACACCAGTTGAACCTGGGATTCTAACCTGCGACCCTGCAATCACCATCTGCACTGTAGGCGGGTTGCCTAACCACTGGGCTATGGAGCCTCCCGAAGATTATGCTAAGCAGAGAGACTTTTCTCAAAGTATATTCTGTGTATTTAGTATTGATGTTGAACTTTATCAAAATCAATTACATTAATAATAATAAACACAGTGCAACATGCAACTAAGTATACAACCATCATCCACATGCCCATTTGCTCTAAGCCATTTGGAAGCATTTCTAAGATACTCACTGGGGAACCACATGGCCATTTATGTATTGCGACTGTTAGCACTATCAGGTGGAAAATGACAAATACTACAAACACCAGTTGAACCTGGGATTCAAACCTGTGACCCTGCAATCACCATCTCTACTGTAGGCGGGTTGCCTAACCACTGGGCTATGGAGGCTCCCAAAGATTATGCTAAGCAGAGAGACTTTTCTCAAAGTATATTCTGTGTATTTAGTATTGATGTAGAACTTTAACAAAATCAATTAAAATAATAATAATAAACACAGTGCAACATCCAACCATCATCCTCACGCACATTTATTCTAAGCCGTATGGAAGCATTTCCAAGGTACTCACTGGTGAACCACATGGCCATTTATGTATTGAGACTGTTAGCACTATCAGGTGGAAAATGACAAATACTACAAACACCAGTTGAACCTTGGATTCGAACCTGTGACCCTGCAATCACCATGTGCACTGTAGGCAGGTTGCCTAACCACTGGGCTATGGAGCCTCCCGAAGATTATGCTAAGCAGAGAGACTTTTCTCAAAGTATATTCTGTGTATTTAGTATTGATGTTGAACTTTATCAAAATCAATTACATTAATAATAATAAACACAGTGCAACATGCAACTAAGTATACAACCATCATCCACATGCCCATTTGCTCTAAGCCATATGGAAGCATTTCTAAGATACTCACTGGGTAACCACATGGCCATTTATGTATTGAGACTGTTAGCACTATCAGGTGGAAAATGACAAATA